>NC_091334.1:6405494-6507994 GCF_038502225.1 Cherax quadricarinatus | reverse complement strand
GGACTATAAATGTATTAATTCAAGGATTATGTGGAGTAAAATAAAGATTGGATGTGAAAAGTGGGTTATAATAAGCGTGTATGCACCTGGAGAAGAGAGAAGTGTAGAGGAGAGAGAGAGATTTTGGGAAATGTTGAGTGAATGCGTGGGGAGTTTTGAATCAAGTGTGAGAGTAATGGTGGTTGGGGATTTTAATGCTAAAGTGGGTAAAAATGTTATGGAGGGAGTAGTAGGTAAATTTGGGGTGCCAGGGGTAAATGTAAATGGGGAGCCTTTAATTGAGCTATGTGTAGAAAGAAATTTGGTAATAAGTAATACATATTTTATGAAAAAGAGGATAAATAAATATACAAGGTATGATGTAGCACGTAATGAAAGTAGTTTATTAGATTATGTATTGGTGGATAAAAGGTTGATGGGTAGGCTCCAGGATGTACATGTTTATAGAGGGGCAACTGATATATCGGATCATTATTTAGTTGTAGCTACAGTTAGAGTAAGAGGTAGATGGGAAAAGAGGAAGGTGGCAACAACAAGTAAGAGGGAGGTGAAAGTGTATAAACTAAGGGAGGAGGAAGTTCGGGTGAGATATAAGCGACTATTGGCAGAAAGGTGGGCTAGTGCAAAGATGAGTAGTGGGGGGGTTGAAGAGGGTTGGAATAGTTTTAAAAATGCAGTATTAGAATGTGGGGCAGAAGTTTGTGGTTATAGGAGGGTGGGGGCAGGAGGAAAGAGGAGTGATTGGTGGAATGATGAAGTAAAGGGTGTGATAAAAGAGAAAAAGGTAGCTTATGAGAGGTTTTTACAAAGCAGAAGTGTTATAAGAAGAGCAGAGTATATGGAGAGTAAAAGAAAGGTAAAGAGAGTGGTGAGAGAGTGCAAAAGGAGAGCAGATGATAGAGTGGGAGAGGCACTGTCAAGAAATTTTAATGAAAATAAGAAAAAATTTTGGAGTGAGTTAAACAAGTTAAGAAAGCCTAGGGAAAATATGGATTTGTCAGTTAAAAACAGAGTAGGGGAGTTAGTAGATGGGGAGATGGAGGTATTGGGTAGATGGCGAGAATATTTTGAGGAACTTTTAAATGTTAAGGAAGAAACAGAGGCAGTAATTTCATGCACTGGTCAGGGAGGTATACCATCTTTTAGGAGTGAAGAAGAGCAGAATGTAAGTGTGGGGGAGGTACGTGAGGCATTACGTAAAATGAAAGGGGGTAAAGCAGCTGGAACTGATGGGATCATCACAGAAATGTTAAAAGCAGGGGGGGATATAGTGTTGGAGTGGTTGGTACTTTTGTTTAATAAATGTATGAAAGAGGGGAAGGTACCTAGGGATTGGCAGAGAGCATGTATAGTCCCTTTATATAAAGGGAAAGGGGACAAAAGAGACTGTAAAAATTATAGAGGAATAAGCTTACTGAGTATACCAGGAAAAGTGTACGGTAGGGTTATAATTGAAAGAATTAGAGGTAAGACAGAATGTAGGATTGCGGATGAGCAAGGAGGTTTTAGAGTGGGTAGGGGATGTGTAGATCAGGTGTTTACATTGAAGCATATATGTGAACAGTATTTAGATAAAGATAGGGAAGTTTTTATTGCATTTATGGATTTAGAAAAGGCATATGATAGAGTGGATAGAGGAGCAATGTGGCAGATGTTGCAAGTATATGGAATAGGTGGTAAGTTATTAAATGCTGTAAAGAGTTTTTATGAGGATAGTGAGGCTCAGGTTAGGGTGTGTAGAAGAGAGGGAGACTACTTCCCGGTAAAAGTAGGTCTTAGACAGGGATGTGTAATGTCACCATGGTTGTTTAATATATTTATAGATGGGGTTGTAAAGGAAGTAAATGCTAGGGTGTTTGGGAGAGGGGTGGGATTAAATTATGGGGAATCAAATTCAAAATGGGAATTGACACAGTTACTTTTTGCTGATGATACTGTGCTTATGGGAGATTCTAAAGAAAAATTGCAAAGGTTAGTGGATGAGTTTGGGAATGTGTGTAAAGGTAGAAAGTTGAAAGTGAACATAGAAAAGAGTAAGGTGATGAGGGTGTCAAATGATTTAGATAAAGAAAAATTGGATATCAAATTGGGGAGGAGGAGTATGGAAGAAGTGAATGTTTTCAGATACTTGGGAGTTGACGTGTCGGCGGATGGATTTATGAAGGATGAGGTTAATCATAGAATTGATGAGGGAAAAAAGGTGAGTGGTGCGTTGAGGTATATGTGGAGTCAAAAAACGTTATCTATGGAGGCAAAGAAGGGAATGTATGAAAGTATAGTAGTACCAACACTCTTATATGGGTGTGAAGCTTGGGTGGTAAATGCAGCAGCGAGGAGACGGTTGGAGGCAGCGGAGATGTCCTGTTTAAGGGCAATGTGTGGTGTAAATATTATGCAGAAAATTCGGAGTGTGGAAATTAGGAGAAGGTGTGGAGTTAATAAAAGTATTAGTCAGAGGGCAGAAGAGGGGTTGTTGAGGTGGTTTGGTCATTTAGAGAGAATGGATCACAGTAGAATGACATGGAAAGCATATAAATCTATAGGGGAAGGAAGGCGGGGTAGGGGTCGTCCTCGAAAGGGTTGGAGAGAGGGGGTAAAGGAGGTTTTGTGGGTAAGGGGCTTGGACTTCCAGCAAGCGTGCGTGAGCGTGTTAGATAGGAGTGAATGGAGACGAATGGTACTTGGGACCTGACGATCTGTTGGAGTGTGAGCAGGGTAATATTTAGTGAAGGGATTCAGGGAAACCGGTTATTTTCATATAGTCGGACTTGAGTCCTGGAAATGGGAAGTACAATGCCTGCACTTTAAAGGAGGGGTTTGGGATATTGGCAGTTTGGAGGGATATGTTGTGTATCTTTATATGTTTATGCTTCTAGACTGTTGTATTCTGAGCACCTCTGCAAAAACAGTGATAATGTGCGAGTGTGGTGAAAGTGTTGAATGATGATGAAAGTATTTTCTTTTTGGGGATTTTCTTTCTTTTTTGGGTCACCCTGCCTCGGTGGGAGACGGCCGACTTGTTTAAAAAAAAAAAAAAAAAAAAATATATATATATGTATATATATATATATATCCATGGGGAAGTGGAATAAGAATCTTTCCTCCGTAAGCCATGCGTGTTGTAAAAGTCAACTAAAACGCCGGGAACAATGGGCTAGTAACCCCTTTTCCTGTAAAGATTACTAAAAAGAATAAGAAGAAGAAAATTGTCAAAGTGGGAAGTCTGAATGTGCGTGGATGTTGTGCAAATGATAAGAAAGAGATGATTGTGGATGTTATGAATGAGAAGAAACTGGATGTCCTGGCTTTAAGTGAAACAAAGCTGAAGGGGGTGGGAGAGTTTCAATGGAGAGGAATAAACGGGATTAGGTCAGGGGTTTCAAATAGAGTTAGAGCTAAAGAAGGAGTAGCAATAATGTTGAAGGATAAGCTATGGCAGGAAAAGAGGGACTACAAATGTATAAATTCAAGGATTATGTGGAGTAAAATAAAGATTGGATGTGAAAAGTGGGTTATAGTAAGCATGTATGCACCTGGAGAAGAGAGAAGTGTAGAGGAGAGAGAGAGATTCTGGGAAATGTTGAGTGAATGCGTGGGGAGTTTTGAATCAAGTGTGAGAGCAATGGTGGTTGAGGATTTCAATGCTAAAGTGGGTAAAAATGTTATGGAGGGAGTAGTAGGTAAATTTGGGGTGCCAGGGGTAAATGTAAATGGGGAGCCTTTAATTGAGCTGTGTGTAGAAAGAAATTTGGTAATAAGTAATACATATTTTATGAAAAAGAGGATAAATAAATATACAAGGTATGATGTAGCACGTAATGAAAGTAGTTTGTTAGATTATGTATTGGTGGATAAAAGGTTGATGGGTAGGCTCCAGGATGTACATGTTTATAGAGGGGCAACTGATATATCGGATCATTATTTAGTTGTAGCTACAGTTAGAGTAAGAGGTAGATGGGAGAAGAGGAAGGTGGCAACAACAAGTAAGAGGGAGGTGAAAGTGTATAAACTAAGGGAGGAGGAAGTTCGGGCGAGATATAAGCGACTATTGGCAGAAAGGTGGGCTAGTGCAAAGATGAGTAGTGGGGGGGTTGAAGAGGGTTGGAATAGTTTTAAAAATGCAGTATTAGAATGTGGGGCAGAAGTTTGTGGTCATAGGAGGGTGGGGGCAGGAGGAAAGAGGAGTGATTGGTGGAATGATGAAGTAAAGGGTGTGATAAAAGAGAAAAAGGTAGCTTACGAGAGGTTTTTACAAAGCAGAAGTGTTATAAGAAGAGCAGAGTATATGGAGAGTAAAAGAAAGGTGAAGAGAGTGGTGAGAGAGTGCAAAAGGAGAGCAGATGAAAGAGTGGGAGAGGCACTGTCAAGAAATTTTAATGAAAATAAGAAAAAATTTTGGAGTGAGTTAAACAAGTTAAGAAAGCCTAGGGAAAGTATGGATTTGTCATTTAAAAACAGTAGGGGAGTTAGTAGATGGGGAGAGGGAGGTACAGGAAGGCCCCACTTATACGGCGGGTTAGGTTCCAGGCTACCGCCGTAAAGCGGAAACCGCCGTAAAGTGGAACACCCTTTTTTTCCACTTATAAATGCATACAAACACTAGATAACAAGTTTACACTAACATATATTAAGTTAGCAATAGAACCAGGCATCAAAAAACAATAAAAAGGTACAATACACACATAGTGCACTCATTACTTACCTTAAAATATTTATAGTCTTAATCTAGGGTGAGAATAGTAGTATTTATTGTAAGAAATCAAGTGTGGTATGTATTGTAATAGCCAGGCTACCTCACCAGGCCACCCCACCCACACATACTATTCTATGATATTTAAGCATCCCAGAGCGATAAAATGTATATACAGTTCACTCATTACTTACCTTAAAATATTTGTAGTCTTAATGTAGGGTCAGGAGTAAGTAAATGAGATAAAACAAATAAATGAGAGAGAGAAAGAATGAGTACATGAGAGGTGACAGGCCAGGCACAGAGTAAACAAACCCGGCTCCCACATCTTATATTTATGTTTATTTATTCTATTGTGGGGTGTATTTATCATCTTTTTATGTTATGTATCGTGTTTATTATATAATTTTGAAAAAAATATCATGGCTGGATTAATGAAAATGTGTATATTACCGTAATATACGACATTTAATGAGACTCGGTGACTATTGTTATTATCACCACTTGTGGAAGTCGTCTGCTACCACAGCTCACATTTATGTTTATTTATTCTACTGTGGGGTGTATTTATCTTATTTATATGTTATGCATCGTGTTTATTATATAATTTTGAAAAAAATATCATGGATGGATTAATGAAAATGTGTATATTACCGTAATATACGACATTTAATGAGACTCGGTGACTATTGTTATTATGGCGTCACTTGTGGAAGTCGTCTGCTCACATCTCACATTTATGTTTATTTATTCTACTGTGGGGTGTATTTATCTTATTTATATGTTATGCATCGTGTTTATTATATAATTTTGAAAAAAATATCATGGATGGATTAATGAAAATGTGTATATTACCGTAATATACGACATTTAATGAGACTCGGTGACTATTGTTATTATCACCACTTGTGGAAGTCGTCTGCTACCACAGCTCACATTTATGTTTATATATTCTACTGTGGGGTGTATTTATCTTATTTATATGTTATGCATCGTGTTTATTATATAATTTTGAAAAAAATATCATGGATGGATTAATGAAAATGTGTATATTACCGTAATATACGACATTTAATGAGACTCGGTGACTATTGTTATTATGGCGTCACTTGTGGAAGTCGTCTGCTCACATCTCACATTTATGTTTATTTATTCTACTGTGGGGTGTATTTATCTTATTTATATGTTATGCATCGTGTTTATTATATAATTTTGAAAAAAATATCATGGATGGATTAATGAAAATGTGTATATTAACGTAATATACGACATTTAAATGACTTGATGTATGTAAGTTTATTTAGGTACAGGTATACATAAGTATAATTATCAGAGTATATATAAAATATGAAATAACTTTTAAAAACATTTGAAATTTTGGAGTTTCCAGACAAAATGGAGAGACTTAGTGCTTACTGAGCTCATGGAGAATGTAAACAAACAGGGTGGGGCACGGTGACCGTATTAGAAAGTCAGGTGGGGGGAGCCGTATAGTGAGTTTTGGTCATAATTTGAAATGTCCGTATTAGCGGAACGCCGTAAAGTGAAACGCCGTAAAGCGGGGCCTTCCTGTATTAGGTAGATGGCGAGAATATTTCGAGGAAATTTTAAATGTTGAGGAAGAAAGGGAGGTGGTAATTTCATGCACTGGCCAGGGAGGTATACCATCTTTTAGGAGTGAAGAAGAGCAGAATGTAAGTGTGGTGGAGGTACGTGAGGCATTACGTAGAATGAAAGGGGGTAAAGCAGCTGGAACTGATGGGATCATGACAGAAATGTTAAAAGCAGGGGGGGATATAGTGTTGGAGTGGTTGGTACTTTTGTTTAATAAATGTATGAAAGAGGGGAAGGTACCTAGGGATTGGCAGAGAGCATGTATAGTCCCTTTATATAAAGGGAAAGGGGACAAAAGAGATTGTAAAAATTATAAAGGAATAAGTTTACTGAGTATACCAGGAAAAGTATACGGTAGGGTTATAATTGAAAGAATTAGAGGTAAGACAGAATGTAGAATTGCGGATGAGCAAGGAGGCTTCAGAGTGGGTAGGGGATGTGTAGATCAAGTGTTTACATTGAAGCATATATGTGAACAGTATTTAGATAAAGGTAGGGAAGTTTTTATTGCATTTATGGATTTAGAAAAGGCATATGATAGAGTGGATAGAGGAGCAATGTGGCAGATGTTGCAAGTATATGGAATAGGTGGTAAGTTACTAAATGCTGTAAAGAGCTTTTATGAGGATAGTGAGGCTCAGGTTAGGGTATGTAGAAGAGAGGGAGAATACTTCCCAGTAAAAGTAGGTCTTAGACAGGGATGTGTAATGTCACCATGGTTGTTTAATATATTTATAGATGGGGTTGTAAAAGAAGTAAATGCTAGGGTGTTCGGGAGAGGGGTGGGATTAAATTATGGGGAATCAAATTCAAAATGGGAATTGACACAGTTACTTTTTGCTGATGATACTGTGCTTATGGGAGATTCTAAAGAAAAATTGCAAAGGTTAGTGGATGAGTTTGAGAATGTGTGTAAAGGTAGAATGTTGAAAGTGAACATAGAAAAGTGTAAGGTGATGAGGGTATCAAATGATTTAGATAAAGAAAAATTGGATATCAAATTGGGGAGGAGGAGTATGGAAGAAGTGAATGTTTTCAGATACTTGGGAGTTGAAGTGTCGGCGGATGGATTTATGAAGGATGAGGTTAATCATAGAATTGATGAGGGAAAAAAGGTGAGTGGTGCGTTGAGGTATATGTGGAGTCAAAAAACGTTATCTATGGAGGCAAAGAAGGGAATGTATGAAAGTATAGTAGTACCAACACTCTTATATGGATGTGAAGCTTGGGTGGTAAATGCAGCAGCGAGGAGACGGTTGGAGGCAGTGGAGATGTCCTGTCTAAGGGCAATGTGTGGTGTAAATATTATGCAGAAAATTCGGAGTGTGGAAATTAGGAGAAGGTGTGGAGTTAATAAAAGCATTAGTCAGAGAGCAGAAGAGAGGTTGTTGAGGTGGTTTGGTCATTTAGAGAGAATGGATCAAAGTAGAATGACATGGAAAGCATATAAATCTATAGGGGAAGGAAAGAGGGGTAGGGGTCGTCCTCGAAAGGGTTGGAAAGAGGGGGTAAAGGAGGTTTTGTGAGCGAGGGGCTTGGACTTCCAGCAAGCGTGCATGAGCGTGTTAGATAGGAGTGAATGGAGACGAATGATACTTGGGACCTGACGATCTGTTGGAGTGTGAGCAGGGTAATATTTAGTCAAGGGATTCAGGGAAACCGGTTATTTTCATATAGTCGGACTTGAGTCCTGGAAATGGGAAGTACAATGCCTGCACTTTAAAGGAGGGGTTTGGGATATTGGCAGTTTGGAGGGATATGTTGTGTATCTTTATACGTATATGCTTCTAAGCTGTTGTATTCTGAGCACCTCTGCAAAAGCAGTGATAATGTGTGAGTGTGGTGAAAGTGTTGAATGATGATGAAAGTATTTTCTTTTTGGGGATTTTCTTTCTGTTTTTGGGTCACCTTGCCTCGGTGAGAGACGACCGACTTGTTGAAAAAAAAAAAAATATTATTATTATTATTATTATCACACTGGCCGATTCCCACCAAGGCAGGGTGGCCCGAAAAAGAAAAACTTTCACCATCATTCACTCCATCACTGTCTTGCCAGAAGGGTGCTTTACACTACAGTTTTTAAACTGCAACATTAACACCCCTCCTTCAGAGTGCAGGCACTGTACTTCCCATCTCCAGGACTCAAGTCCGGCCTGCCGGTTTCCCTGAATCCCTTCATAAATGTTACTTTGCTCACACTCCAACAGCACGTCAAGTATTAAAAACCATTTGTCTCCATTCACTCCTATCAAACACGCTCACACATGCCTGCTGGAAGTCCAAGCCCCTCGCACACAAAACCTCCTTTACCCCCTCCCTCCAACCCTTCCTAGGCCGACCCCTACCCCGCCTTCCTTCCACTACAGACTGATACACTCTTGAAGTCATTCTGTTTCGCTCCATTCTCTCTACATGTCCGAACCACCTCAACAACCCTTCCTCAGCCCTCTGGACAACAGTTTTGGTAATCCCACACCTCCTCCTAACTTCCAAACTACGAATTCTCTGCATTATATTCACACCACACATTGCCCTCAGACACGACATCTCCACTGCCTCCAGCCTTCTCCTCGCTGCAACATTCATCACCCACGCTTCACACCCATATAAGAGCGTTGGTAAAACTATACTCTCATACATTCCCCTCTTTGCCTCCAAGGACAAAGTTCTTTGTCTCCACAGACTCCTAAGTGCACCACTCACTCTTTTTCCCTCATCAATTCTATGATTCACCTCATCTTTCATAGACCCATCCGCTGACACGTCCACTCCCAAATATCTGAATACGTTCACCTCCTCCATACTCTCTCCCTCCAATCTGATATTCAATCTTTCATCACCTAATCTTTTTGTTATCCTCATAACCTTACTCTTTCCTGTATTCACCTTTAATTTTCTTCTTTTGCACACCCTACCAAATTCATCCACCAATCTCTGCAACTTCTCTTCAGAATCTCCCAAGAGCACAGTGTCATCAGCAAAGAGCAGCTGTGACAACTCCCACTTTGTGTGTGATTCTTTATCTTTTAACTCCACGCCTCTTGCCAAGACCCTCGCATTTACTTCTCTTACAACCCCATCTATAAATATATTAAACAACCACGGTGACATCACACATCCTTGTCTAAGGCCTACTTTTACTGGGAAAAAATTTCCCTCTTTCCTACATACTCTAACTTGAGCCTCACTATCCTCGTAAAAACTCTTCACTGCTTTCAGTAACCTACCTCCTACACCATACACTTGCAACATCTGCCACATTGCCCCCCTATCCACCCTGTCATACGCCTTTTCCAAATCCATAAATGCCACAAAGACCTCTTTAGCCTTATCTAAATACTGTTCACTTATATGTTTCACTGTAAACACCTGGTCCACACACCCCCTACCTTTCCTAAAGCCTCCTTGTTCATCTGCTATCCTATTCTCCGTCTTACTCTTAATTCTTTCAATTATAACTCTACCATACACTTTACCAGGTACACTCAACAGACTTATCCCCCTATAATTTTTGCACTCTCTTTTATCCCCTTTGCCTTTATACAATGGAACTATGCATGCTCTCTGCCAATCCCTAGGTACCTTACCCTCTTCCATACATTTATTAAATAATTGCACCAACCACTCCAAAACTATATCCCCACCTGCTTTTAACATTTCTATCTTTATCCCATCAATTCCGGCTGCCTTGCCCCCTTTCATTTTACCTACTGCCTCACGAACTTCCCCCACACTCACAACTGGCTCTTCCTCACTCCTACAAGATGTTATTCCTCCTTGCCCTATACACGAAATCACAGCTTCCCTATCTTCATCAACATTTAACAATTCCTCAAAATATTCCCTCCATCTTCCCAATACCTCTAACTCTCCATTTAATAACTCTCCTCTCCTATTTTTAACTGACAAATCCATTTGTTCTCTAGGCTTTCTTAACTTGTTAATCTCACTCCAAAACTTTTTCTTATTTTCAACAAAATTTGTTGATAACATCTCACCCACTCTCTCATTTGCTCTCTTTTTACATTGCTTCACCACTCTCTTAACTTCTCTCTTTTTCTCCATATACTCTTCCCTCCTTGCATCACTTCTACTTTGTAAAAACTTCTCATATGCTAACTTTTTCTCCCTTACTACTCTCTTTACATCATCATTCCACCAATCGCTCCTCTTCCCTCCTGCACCCACTTTCCTGTAACCACAAACTTCTGCTGAACACTCTAACACTACATTTTTAAACCTACCCCATACCTCTTCGACCCCATTGCCTATGCTCTCATTAGCCCATCTATCCTCCAATAGCTGTTTATATCTTACCCTAACTGCCTCCTCTTTTAGTTTATAAACCTTCACCTCTCTCTTCCCTGATGCTTCTATTCTCCTTGTATCCCATCTACCTTTTACTCTCAGTGTAGCTACAACTAGAAAGTGATCTGATATATCTGTGGCCCCTCTATAAACATGTACATCCTGAAGTCTACTCAACAGTCTTTTATCTACCAATACATAATCCAACAAACTACTGTCATTTCGCCCTACATCATATCGTGTATACTTATTTATCCTCTTTTTCTTAAAATATGTATTACCTATAACTAAACCCCTTTCTATACAAAGTTCAATCAAAGGGCTCCCATTATCATTTACACCTGGCACCCCAAACTTACCTACCACACCCTCTCTAAAAGTTTCTCCTACTTTAGCATTCAAGTCCCCTACCACAATTACTCTCTCACTTGGTTCAAAGGCTCCTATACATTCACTTAACATCTCCCAAAATCTCTCTCTCTCCTCTGCATTCCTCTCTTCTCCAGGTGCATACACGCTTATTATGACCCACTTCTCGCATCCAACCTTTACTTTAATCCACATAATTCTTGAATTTACACATTCATATTCTCTTTTCTCCTTCCATAACTGATCATTTAACATTACTGCTACCCCTTCCTTTGCTCTAACTCTCTCAGATACTCCAGATTTAATCCCATTTATTTCCCCCCACTGAAACTCTCCTACCCCCTTCAGCTTTGTTTCGCTTAGGGCCAGGACATCCAACTTCTTTTCATTCATAACATCAGCAATCATCTGTTTCTTGTCATCCGCACTACATCCACGCACATTTAAGCAACCCAGTTTTATAAAGTTTTTCTTCTTCTCTTTTTTAGTAATTGTATACAGGAGAAGGGGTTACTAGCCCATTGCTCCCGGCATTTTAGTCGCCTCATACGACACGCATGGCTTACGGAGGAAAGATTCTTTTCCACTTCCCCATGGACAATAGAAGAAATAAAAAAGAACAAGAGCTATTTAGAAAAAGGAGGAAAACCTAGATGTATGTATATATATATATGCATGTGCGTGTCTGTGAAGTGTGACCAAAGTGTAAGTAGGAGTAGCAAGATATCCCTGTTATCTTAGCGTGTTTATGAGACAGAAAAAGAAAACCAGCAATCCTACCATCATGCAAAACAGTTACAGGTTTTTGTTTCACAGTCATCTGGCAGGACGGTAGTACTTCCCTGGGTGGTTGCTGTCTACCAACCTACTACCTATATATATATATATATATATATATATATATATATATATATATGCTTGTACATGAAAGTGTAGTGTGACCTAAGTGTAAGTAGAAGTAACAAGACGTACCTGACACCTTTCATGTTTGTGAGACAGGAAAAAGACAACAATCCTACCATCATGTAAAACAATTACAAGCTTTCGTTTTACACTCAACTTTGCAGGACAGTAGTACCTCCCTGGGCGGTTGCTGTCTACCAACCTACTACCTAAATTATTATTATTATTATTCTTTCAACAAACCAGCCATATCCCACCGAGGCAGGGTGGCCCAAAAGGAAAAATGAAAGCTTCTGTTAAATTTAGTAATATATAAAGGAGAAGGGGTTAATAGTCCCCTGCTCCCAGGATTTTACTTGTCTCTTACAACATGCATGGCTTATGGAAGAATTCTGTTCCACTTCCCCATGGATTATTATTTTTACTCGCCTCTTACAACATGCATGGCTTACGGAAGAATTCTGTTTCACTTCCCCATGGATTATTATTATTATTATTATTATTATTATTATTATTACAGCCTCTCCTCACTTAATGATGGAGTTCCATTCCTAAGACCACGTCGGTAAACAAATTTGTCGCTAAGTGAAAAGCATACTATAATGGTAGTGGGTCTGTGTCAACCATCTTTGATATTGTTTACATGTTATCTTTGCACCATTTATAACATTTCTGGTATATTTTTAAATGTTCTACACTGGTGTACTGTATACAGCCTCTCCTCACTTTGCGACATACTCGTTTACCGATGCCTTGGACTTATGATGGGCTCTCTGACCAGTATACATGCCTAAATAATGTATACTAGAGCTGATTTCCTCTATTCTGTTTATTACAACATTTAAAAATACAGTAGACCGTTATTTAACACGGTAGTTACATTCCTGAAAACACCGTGTTAGGTAAGACTGTGTTAGATGAACTGAAGTACTTAGGTGAAAAATAGGGTTACGTTCCAGAGCCCCAAAAAAGCCAAACAACTTTTTTTAGGCTTCCATATCTTATAAAAATAAAAGTGAATATGTAATTGTAGTTCATTGTTGTGATGTATTATGTTGTGATGCATTTCTCACCTTAAATTGTGGGTGCTGGTATTTGTGGATGACTGTGAAGAGAGTGGAGAGTTATGCTGTGGTCCTACTGGGCTGAGGTGGATGGTAGAGGTTCTGGTACTGAACTTGATGGTTGTACTGGAGTGTCTAACTTTAAGTCAATCAGTCAATCAAGTCATTCAATAAGTCAGTCAAGTCATTCAGTAAGTCTCAAGTCATTCAGTAAGTTTCAAATCATTCAGTAAGTTTCAAATCATTCAGTAAGTTTCAAGTCATTCAGTAAGTTTCAAGTCATTCAGTAAGTCAGTCAAGGCATTCAATAAGTCAGTCAAGGCATTCAATAAGTCAATCAAGTCATTCAGTAAGTCAGTCAAGTCATTCAATAAGTCAATCAAGTCATTCAGTAAGTCAATTAAGTCATTCAGTAAGTCAGTCAAGTCATTCAATAAGTCAATCAAGTCATTCAGTAAGCCAGTCAAGTGATTCAATAAGTCAGTCATGTCATTCAGTAAGTCAGTCAAGTCATTCAGTAAGCCAGTCAAGTGATTCAATAAGTCAGTCAAGTCATTCAGTAAGTTAGTCAAGTCATTCAGTAAGTCAGTCAAGTCATTCAGTAAGTCAGTCAAGTTGTTCAGTAAGTCAATCAAGTCATTCAGTAAGTCAGTCAAGTCATTCAGTAAGTCAGTCAAGTCATTCAGGAACTCGGTCAAGTCGTTCAGTAAGTCAGTCAAATCATTCAGTAAGTCAGTCAAGTCATTCAGTAAGTCAGTCAAGTCATTCAGTAAGTCAGTCAAGTCATTCAGGAACTCAGTCAAGTCATTCAGTAAGTCAGTCAATTCATTAAGTCAGTCAATTCATTCAGTAAGTCAGTCAAATCATTCAGTAAGTCAGTCAAATCATTCAGTAAGTCAGTCAAATCATTCAGTAAGTCAGTCAAATCATTCAGTAAGTCAGTCAAGTCACTCAGTCTGTCAGTCAGTCAGTAAGTCAGCCAGTCACACAAACTTATGTTTACCTCTTCTTTATGTGTACAAAGTAACACTTCATTGCGGCCACAGGATGCCTTGTCTAATATCTTTGTTTCCTTCGTTAATTCTAAGACTTTAAAGCTTACACCTTTTCTTGCCACTTTGAGCAACACTGGTATGCCTACTAGGTGTCATGATTGCTTGGCAGATACAATATATAGCAATTAAAAGATCAAAACACAATTCACAATCACAAGCTTGTAGCAGGTAAGTTGGACTGGACAATTACTTGAAGTACAAATGCTGGGATGGTGGGGTGGTGTCGGAGGGGGGGGGTGGCTGGGGCTGCGGGAGGTCTCCCCTGCAGATCCACATCAAGACAGCCGCTTGAGGAAAATGGAAGTTTTTTTTTTTTCCTTCCCGCAAACTGAACCATGTTACATTCATCTTACGACATGTTACATAAAATTGTGCCGCAATTGGAAATAAGTCACTCTGTCTGACTTTTTTGGGTTATCCTAGGTTCTCTACACATATGCTGCTATGTATGATAATTCTATGTAACTGTATTTGTGTATACCTGAATAAACTTACTACATATATCCAAATCGTGCCAAATAAACTTTTGCTAAACGACAATCTACTGTATACCAGAAATGTTATAAATGGTGCAAAGTGACATTAAAACAATATCAAAGATAGCTGGCACAAACCCACTACCATTCAAGTGTGCTCCTCACTTAGCGACGAATTCGTTTACCGACGTGGTCTTAACCCTTTGAGGGTCGACAGGCCCTCTCCGAAACTCGTTCTCAGGGTCGGCCAAATTTAAAAAAAAAAAAATTATTTTCTCTTATGAAAAGATAGAGAATCTTTTCCCGATCATAAAGACACCAAAAGTTTGAAATTTGATAGAAAACTTACGGAATTATGGTCTCGCAAAGTTAGCGGTCTCGGCGATGTTTACGCATCGGCGATTTTGCCCACTTTGAGCCCCATTTTCGGCCAATTTCACTGTACTAGTCGACAAAAAACATGAATATTTCGCTAGAACTCCATTTTTTCTATCGAATGGATGCAAGAAACCACTCATTTATGAAATTCAACTATCCAGTACAGTGGTCAGAATTTAGCAATTTTGCCAATTTCACACAAATTTCAAAAGATGCCAATTTCGGAATAGGGTCCAGAATAAGCAAGAAAGACATTCCTGGCACTAAAATGACATTTCCTCTAGTCATTAGTCATGTCTCAAGTCCCCTCTTATATTCTTTTGCTTTCCACTTTGAATTTTTATTTTCACAAAAAATATAAGATTTACTGTTATGCAGACTACTGCATTAGTGTAAAAAATGGTATAAATATTATTGGTGCACTTGTGAAAGAATATTAGACTCACCAGTTGACATGTATTGCACGCTTGGCACGATTT
Organism: Cherax quadricarinatus; assembly: GCF_038502225.1. Taxonomy (NCBI): domain Eukaryota; kingdom Metazoa; phylum Arthropoda; class Malacostraca; order Decapoda; family Parastacidae; genus Cherax; species Cherax quadricarinatus. The sequence continues at coordinate 6,492,658 of NC_091334.1, read as the reverse complement.
GTTTACTTTTGAAGTTTGGTAAAAATCGAACATTTCTGCTACTTTGAGCTCAATTTCAAGGCACCTTTCTTTGTAAAACCAGTCAAAATCATCTCAATTTCTGTAATATGTCTTCCATTCTATAAAATGAGACCAAGAAAACTAGAATACAACAATAAATACCATACGAAAATACACTGCAAAGTCGCTGATTTATTCAAAAAAAATGGTCAAAGTTTTTTTTTTCTCATTATGCACTGTGTGCTGCAGGATTTTTTTTAGACTGTGCACACTGACCACATAGACCCATTCTTTCATATGAAGGCCTACCAGCTTTCTCCCACTAGATTTGAGGCCGCTAGAATTTATGAGTACTAGTACGTCAAAAACCCCTACGCGTAAAACGTACTAGTACGACGAAAACCCTCAAAGGGTTAAGGACAGAACTCTGTCATTAAGTGAGGAGAGGCTGTACTGTATAAAGCAGAACAGAGGAACTCCGCTCTAATATACATTATCTAGGTATGCATTCCGGTCAGAGAGCTCATCGTAAGTCTGAGTCATCGGTAAACGAGTTCATCACTAAGGGAGGAGAGGCTGTATTATTATTATTATTATTATTATTATTATTATTATTATTATTATTATATGGATCACATATGAGGTGCCATGAGCCAAAATGTCAACAGCCTTAAAATACATTTTACATTAAACATACTGAATGCCAGCGTTTGATCCCTGGCATGGGTGGAAACGTTGAGCATATTTCCTTACTCCTGCTGCTCCAGTCCACCTAGAAGTAGGTGGGTACCTGGGTGTTAGTCGATGATTGTGGGTTGCAGCCCAGGGGGTTGTAGAATGCTTAAGATAAGACTGGGCTTTGAAATAAGCTGATGTAGGATAACAGATCTTAGACTTAAATTGACAAAATTCTTTGATGCTGACATCTTCATTCTGTAATAAAGTTGGGAGAATTATAGACAATATGTTGGCTAAAGAACACAAGTGCAACTAAAGCGACATTTTATTGTGGCAATGTTTCGCTCTCCAGGATCTTTGTCAAGCAAAACATTGCCACAAAATGTCGCATTAGTTGCACCTGTGTCATTTCATATACAGCAACATTGTCATTCTGGCTTGTAGTGGCTCATACTGTCCCCAAACCCACAATCTGTGCATGAAAATTATAAATTATATCAAAGAATAGGATAAAAATCACGATGTGTCCTAACTTACCACAGAACCATGAGCTGGATGTGTCTGATGAACAGCCGATGGTGATGCTAACTGAGGTTGTGGAATATTGGTCCCTGCTCCTATGCCACTGCTTCCATGACATCCTTGTCTTTTGTGTGTGACAAACTCCTTAATCTCAGTGAATTGTGCCCCACAAGCACCACAAATGTGGACATCACCACCACCGCCACCTATATGCTGGTGGCCAGGTTGTAGAGTTGCAGAAGCAGATGCTGTGGTTAAGATAGAAGGCTGGCTGCCCTGAATGATGGCTGAAACGAGTTGCAAGATATTACTTTCTCTGAAATAAATATTTTAGGTAGTAAATCACCTATTCACAACCTTTAAAGTTACAAAAATCATGATAATTTTGAGCAAAATTTCAAACATGTTGGCAATAATTTGAATATTCTGAAGTCAGGCAAAATTTAATTGACTAACAACCTAAACAGTCTATTTCCAATGGCATGTTTGCTTAAACATCACCTGACATCAACTCATAATTAACATGACATAATAAGATGGTAATGACTGGGTTGCCTTAGCTCAACTAAAACAATGTTTCTTAATTTTTCCCATAAACAAATATGTCACCTATACTTAAACTGAAATGTTTCATTATAGTACTAGCAAACTATCAACAAACCAATCTATCGTCTTAAAAGATCCCATATCCATATATAGAGACAGTACATTTGCTTCCAGATATATTCATACCCTCTATTAAGGCTAAATGCTACAATGCTCTTGTTATATGTACTGTACTTTATATGTCAGAAGGCTTGTGGAACGTACATGCAGTACGTATTTATTAAAGCTTCGAGAAGATACACTTGTCAAATGTAATAAGGGGCAAAGGTACTTATATAACATGTTGCAACCCTGAATGGGTTGCAATGATTATTATGTATATATATAATTATTATCTTTTCATATAATTTTATATTGCTTATATTTGTGATAATAGCTAAATCGTAAATGTATTACTTTATATGGTTATTTGACTTAAATTCCTTTGGTTAGGTAGGATGTAACATATTATGTGCTCAGTTCAAGTCTTGATTGTCTAACTACTGTAATTATCGCTTGTGGCTCGTTAGACTGCCGGCTTCTGTTTCTGAGCTGCAGCGACCCACGGAGCTATCACGTGATCGAGGGGGGGTGTCCTCACCTCACCTGAAGTATTCAGTCTGGTTTAGACTCGCTTGGTGGTTGGACAGATTGTCTGTCTCATTATTCTTGTTAGTTCTGTAGAACTCTGTTCACAGAACATTGTATAGACTTAGTGATTTTCGACATTGTACTGAGGTTGTGTGTAGCATAGACACTCTGAACAACTCAGATCCTGAGCTGTAGCTTCTGACCTAACTTGTACTGGTATCTGTGTATTATCACAGTCGGGGATTTTCTTATGCTGAACTTAGATTCAGTAGTATGGGAGTTGTGTGACTTTTGTGGAGGATCTGCAGATAGTCCCTACTTAGTGTCGTTATATTATCTCCTTGTTCCTGATTCTGTGTCGCAGTTGCTTGTTATATTGCTGTTCGGCTTATCAGTCGTTTTATTGTTCAAGCAGACTGTTCTGATTGCCAGTTGGTCAAGAACTTAGTTTATTTGAGGACTTTGTCAGTCACTTGTTTAAGTCTAGTCGAGTCGTGAGACATAGCGAACTACTTAGAGCACTTACACACACACACACAAACTTACTTGTACATATTTGTAATATCTTTGTAAATGTTAATGTACCAGACAGTACTTAAGAATTATAAATGTGATATGTGCTTTCAGCACAATAATATTGTACTCAAGAGAAGTGATTATTCTTATTTTGTTGATATTGATTTAATTTAATTTGATATATGCCTAGACAACTCAATTGTTAATAAATGTATTAAATTTTAATTTCTCTAGTTAGTAGCCTACCAGTTGTAATCCTGAAGCACTACTGAATCATACTGAATTCTAATGGATAATTGGACAAGGATACTGACTACTTGTTACGAAAACCCAGTAACAGGCTGGATGCTAGAAGGGCAGTCCTTTCTAGTATTCACTGGAGATCTCTAAGCTTTTAGAATCGCATTTTTTGTAACATAACATATGAGATACATTACAATAAATAATTACAAAACGTATTATGAGATACATTACAATAAATAATTAAGTTTTAAACTATAAAATAAATGTGCACTATACACGTACTGACAAATAATTTTTATGTGCTTGAATAATCTTGCCATTTCTACACTAATATTCTCATTTGTCAGGTACAAAGACACTGCACAAAAAGACTATGTGAAAGACCCAGCACAGTTGAGTTAGCTGTTCTAACTTTTAAGGTTTAAATAAGACGTTACAAGGACCCCAATGGAAATAAGTCGCTGAATTTTTTGGGGGTTATCCTGGGTAATTTACATGTTACTATGTATGATAATTTGTGTAGCTGTATTTACATGTATCTATACCTAAATAAACTTACACTTTTTAGAAACTAATGCTACCTATGATGATATCAGCTTTGAACAAATTATAAATGTCTAACACCTCTCATGGCAACATATTTTTTAATGGGTTGCCATAATGAATATGGAGCTAGCTCATGGCTTATTGAAGTCGCCTCTTTTATTAAGAAAAGGCCGTCTCCATCTTTAATACCAAAATATTGTTTACACCCACCAATTAACAACTAATATCAACTACCAAAGAAAAATCTAAGATCTTATCTCTAACCTATATTTACTAACATAACTTTCCTATTCACACAAGTCATGTTTCTTCAGCTCTACACAAATCAATACAGTCTCTCCTCACTTAATGACAGAGTTCCATTCCCAACACCACATCATTAACCCTTTCAGGGTCCAAGGCCCAAATCTGGAGTCACGCACCAGCGTCCAAGAATTTTCAAAAAAAAATTTGGTATTTTTTCTTATGAAATCGTAGAGAATCTTTTTGTGAAGGTAATAAAACAAAAAGTACGAAATTTGGTGGAAAATTGACGAAATTATGCTCTCGCGAATTTTGATGTGTCAGCGATATTTACGAATCGGCGATTTTGCCGACTTTGACTCCCATTTTAGGCCAATTACATTATTCCAATCAACCAAATTCTTAGCTATTTCACTAGTATTACTTCTATTCTATCGATTGAGCACAAGAAATCGCCAAGTCAACTGTTTCAACTACAAAATAAAGTGATCGGAAATTGTTAATTTGGCCAATTTAACACAAAGTTCAAAATATTCCAATTTCAAAATAGGGTCCAGAATGAACAATGTAGGCATTCCTGGCACTAAACTAACATTTCCTCTGTTCATTAGTTATGTTTTGAGGCTTTACAAATAAATTCCATTTTGATTTTTTATTCACATAATGAATTTTTATTCACACCAAAAAATAAAAGATTTACTGTTATGCAATACTGTAATAATTGTATAAATATCATCACCATATTTGTGAATGTATATTAGACCCACCAGCTGGCGTGTATTAGACGTGTGAGGTCGTTTGTTTACTCTTGAATATCGGCAAAAATTTAACATTTCTGCTACTTTGAGCTCAGTTTCAAGCCATTTCCAGTGCTAAAATTAATCAAAATCATCTCTATTTCTGTAATATGTGTTCTATTCTATCAAATGAGAACAAGAAATCGCAAATACAACTATAAAAAACATACGAAAAAACACTGCAAAGTTGCTGTTTTAATCGAAAAATCATGATTTCATTTTTTTTCTCTCATTATACACAGTGTGCTGCAGGATCTGTTTTATGTGGTGCACACATACCACATAGATGTATTCTCTCATATCTAGGCCCAAATGTACCACTCACAGTTTATCAGAGTGAGCTGAGCTCATGGCGTAGATCTACGGTTTGGACCCTGAACGTAAAGCCATAGATCTACGGGACGGACCCTGAAAGGGTTAAACAAATTCGTTGCTAAGTGAGGAGCATACTATAATTATTATTATTATTATAATCAAAAAGAAGCGCTAAGCCACAAGGACTATACAGCAGCATACTATAATGGTAGTTTGTGTCAACCAACTTTGATATTGTTTTAATGTCACCTTTGCACCATTTATAACATTCCTGGTATAGTTTTAAATGTTTATGCAATAGTGTACTGTATATTGAAATAAACAGAATAGAGGAAATCAGCTCTAATATACATTATTTAGGTATGAATACTGGTCAGAGAGACCGTCATGAGTCTGAGGCATCGGTAAGCGATTACGTCGCTAAGTAAGGAGAGGTATACATTTTATGAGCACACAGTTCATTATATATTATTATTACTACAGTAAATGGGGCAGAGCTAAATCCAAAAAAGGTCACAGTGTCAGTTTATTTAGGTACAGGTACATATGAATAGCTACATAAATTATCATACATAGTAATATGTGTAAATTACCTAGGATAACCCAGAAAAGTCAGAGAAAGTGACTTATTTCCATTGGGGTCCTTGTGCCTATGACAATGGAAGGCATTCAGACTCAGTTTTAGGAATCAGATTATTATAATTATTATAATCATGGGGAGTGCTAAACCTGTAGGATTATACAGCGTATGTGGGGGGGGGGATGGAAGGCATTCAGGCTCAGTTCAGGGAACTGGAGCACAAGTCCAATTCTTTAGATCAAGAGCCCCTCACCAGCATCAAGGAACCTCTTTTGGATTATTATTATAATCAAAAAGAAGCGCTAAACCACAAGGGCTATACAGCTACTTCTTTTGGAGAATATTATGAAGTATTAACTAAGATAATCCATTTCCATTTGTGGTTATTTAACTTTAATCAGAGGGAGCACTAAACTATAAGGGTCACATAGCACCTGGGAAATGGGAGGCATTCAGGTTGGATCCGAGAAAAGGAAGAATAAGTCCAATTCCTTGGATCAAGTACCCTTCACCATCATCAGTGCAATTTTCTTCAGGGGTTGAATGAGGTCAACTATCATTATTATTTAAGTTTATTTAGGCACAGGTACACAAGTGGAGGGGGAAGCAGGAAGGCAAGGACAAATGAAACCAAACTACAGGAAAGGGGACTACACAGGAATGAGGAACTTCCTGAATGAGGTTCAGTGGGACAGAGAACTGGCAGGGAAGCCAGTTAATGAGATGATGGAATATGTAGCAACAATGTGCAAGGAGGCTGAGGAGAGGTTTGTACCCAAGGGTAACAGGAATAATGAAAAAGCCAGGATGAGCCCATGGTTCACCCAAAGATGCAAGGAGGCAAAAACCAAGTGTGCTAGGGAATGGAAGAAATATAGAAGGCAAAGGACCCAGGAGAATAAGGAGAGCAGTCGTAGAGCCAGAAACGAATATGCACAGAGGAAGGGTTGTTGAGGTGGTTCGGACATGTAGAGAGAATGGAGCGAAACAGAATGACTTCAAGAGTGTATCAGTCTGTAGTGGAAGGAAGGCGGGGTAGGGGTCAGCCTAGGAAAGGTTGGAGAGAGGGGGTAAAGGAGGTTTTGTGTGCGAGGGGCTTGGACTTCCAGCAGGTATGCATGAGCGTGTTTGATAGGAGTGAATGGAGACAAATGGTTTTTAATACTTGACGTGCTGTTGGAGTGTGAGCAAAGTAACATTTATGAAGGGGTTCAGGGAAACCGGCAGGCTGGACTTGAGTCCTGGAGATGGGAAGTACAGTGCCTGCACTCTGAAGGAGGGGTGTTAATGTTGCAGTTTAAAAACTGTAGTGTAAAGCACCCTTCTGGCAAGACAGTGATGGAGTGAATGATGGTGAAAGTTTTTCTTTTTCAGGCCACCCTGCCTTGGTGGGAATCGGCCAGTGTGATAATAAAAAAATAAGAAGGGAGGCCCAACGTCAATATGAAAACGACATAGCAGCAAAAGCCAAATCTGACCCGAAGCTGTTATACAGCCACATCAGGAAGAAAACAACCGTTAAGGACCAGGTAATCAGGCTAAGGAAGGAAGGAGGAGAGACAACAAGAAATGACCGTGAAGTATGTGAGGAACTCAACAAGAGATTCAAAGAAGTGTTCACAGAGGAGACAGAAGGAGCTCCAGAAAGACAGAGAGGTGGGGTACACCACCATGTGCTGGACACAGTACACACAACCAAGGAAGAAGTGAAGAGGCTTCTGAGTGAGCTAGATACCTCAAAGGCAATGGGGCCAGATAACATCTCTCCATGGGTCCTGAGAGAGGGAGCAGAGGTGCTATGTGTACCCCTAACAACAATATTCAATACATCTATCGAAACAGGGAGATTGCCTGAGGCATGGAAGACAGCAAATGTGGTCCCAATCTTTAAAAAAGGAGACAGACATGAAGCATTAAACTACAGACCAGTGTCACTGACATGTATAGCATGCAAAATCATGGAAAAGATTGTCAGGAGAAGAATGGTGGAACATCTAGAAAGGAATGATCTCGTCACCAGCAGCCAACATGGTTTCAGAGATGGGAAATCCTGTGTCACAAACCTACTGGAGTTCTATGACATGGTGACAGCAGTAAGACAAGAGAGAGAGGGGTGGGTGGATTGCATTTTCTTGGACTGCAAGAAGGCTTTTGACACAGTACCACACAAGAGATTAGTGCAAAAACTGGAGAACCAAGCAGGGATAACAGGGAAGGCACTGCAATGGATCAGGGAATACTTGTCAGGAAGACAGCAGCGAGTAATGGTATGTGGCGAGGTGTCAGAGTGGGCACCTGTGACCAGCGGGGTCCCACAGGGGTCAGTCCTAGGACCAGTGCTGTTTCTGGTATTTGTGAACGACATGACGGAAGGAATAAACTCCAAGGTGTCACTGTTTGCAGATGACGTGAAGTTGATGAGAAGAGTTCAGTCGATTGAAGACCAGGCAGAACTACAAAGGGATCTGGACAGGCTGCAGACCTGGTCCAGCAACTGGCTCCTGGAGTTCAATCCCACCAAGTGCAAAGTCATGAGGATTGGGGAAGGGCAAAGAAGACCGCAGACGGAGTACAGTCTAGGGGGCCAGAGACTACAAACATCACTCAAGGAAAAAGATCTTGGGGTGAGTATAACAACAGGCACATCTGAAGTGCACATCAACCAAATAACTGCCGCAGCATATGGGCGCCTGGCAAACCTCAGAACAGCATTCCGACATCTTAATAAGGAATCGTTCAGGACCCTGTACACCGTGTACGTTAGGCCCATATTAGAGTATGCGGCACCAGTTTGGAACCCACACCTAGCCAAGCACGTAAAGAAACTAGAGAAAGTGCAAAGGTTTGCAACAAGACTAGTCCCAGAGCTAAGAGGTATGTCCTATGAGGAGAGGTTAAGGGAAATCAACCTGACGACACTGGAGGACAGGATTATTATTATTATAATCAAAGGGGAAGCGCTAAACCCGTAGGATTATACAGCGCCCCGGGGGGGATGTGGAAGGCATTCAGGCTTAATTCGGGGAACTGGAGCACAGTTCCAATTCCCTAAATCAAGAGCCCCTCACCAACATCAAGGAACCTTCCATGAGGGGTGGAGGACAGGAGAGATAGGGGGGACATGATAACGACTTACAAAATACTGAGAGGAATTGACAAGGTGGACAAAGACAGGATGTTCCAGAGACTGGACACAGCAACATGGGGACACAGTTGGAAGCTGAAGACACAGATGAATCAAAGGGATGTTAGGAAGTATTTCTTCAGCCACAGAGTAGTCAGGAAGTGGAATAGTTTGGGAAGCGATGTAGTGGAGGCAGGATCCATACATAGCTTTAAGCAGAGGTACGATAAAGCTCATGGTTCAGGGAGAGTGACCTAGTAACGACCAGTGAAGAGGCGGGGCCAGGAGCTTGGAATCGACCCCTGCAACCTCAACTAGGTGAGTACAACTAGGTGAGTACAAGAGTACAGTTATCAGTGTAAATTACCTAGGATAACCTAAAAAAGTTAAAGTGACTTATTTCCACTGGGGTCCTTCTATTTCCACCGGGGTCCTTCTATTTCCACCGGGGGTCCTTCTATTTCCACCAGGGTCCTTCTATTTCCACTGGGGGTCCTTCTGTTTCCACCGGGGGTCCTTCTATTTCCACCAAGGGTCCTTCTATTTCCACCAGGGTCCTTCTATTTCCACCGGGGTCCTTCTATTTCCACCAGGGTCCTATTTCCACCAGGGAATTTCTATTTCCACCGGGGTCCTTCTATTTCCACTGGGGTCCTTCTATTTCCACTGGGGTCCTTCTATTTCCACCGGGGTCCTTCTATTTCCACTGGGGTCCTTCTATTTCCACCAGGGAATTTCTATTTCCACCGGGGTCCTTCTATTTCCACCGGGGTCCTTCTATTTCCACCGGGGTCCTTCTATTTCCACCAGGGGTCCTTCTATTTCCACCAGGGGTCCTTCTATTTCCACCGGGGGTCCTATTTCCACCGGGGGTCCTTCTATTTCTACCGGGGGTCCTTCTATTTCCACCAGGGGTCCTTCTATTTCCACCGGGGGTCCTTCTATTTCCACCGGGGGCCCTTCTATTTCCACCGGGGGTCCTTCTATTTCCACCAGGGTTCTTCTATTTCCACCGGGGTCCTTCTATTTCCACTGGGGTCCTTCTATTTCCACCAGGGGTCCTTCTATTTTCACCGGGGTCCTATTTCCACCAGGGGTCCTTCTATTTCCACCAGGGGTCCTTCTATTTCCACCGGGGACCTTCTATTTCCACCGGGGTCCTTCTATTTCCACCAGGGGTCCTTCTATTTCCACCGGGGTCCTTCTATTTCCACCGGGGTCCTTCTATTTCCACCGGGGTCCTGGAGCTTTGGGTCATCTGACCGAGACCTTCCCCTGGCTGACCTCTCAACCCCCATTAAAAATCACGGTTAGAATTATAATCATTACTGTTTGATCTTACATATGAGAGTCAGCTGTCAAAATGATGGCTGACACGCTATAAGTCATGTCAGCTGAGAGTTTGTTTACCAGCGTCAGCTGACTGACAGCCTGGGACCTATACCGAGCGTTGTCTCCAGCCTGACACCAGAGGCCATCTTACCTCCCCCAGCCACTTCTCCCTCTCTCCTCCCTCACACCCTCTCCACCAGGAAGTCCCCAGTGTCCCCCCATCACCACAAAGCCTGTGCTGAGCCTACCCGCCATGTGGCACTCCCACGGGAAATATAATTCGGCGTAAATGATGCATTACGCTCATTCTGAGGAAAAATAGCCAAGGTAGAGACGGCCCTTCAACATGCATAACTCTACTTTATATTAACATTACGGGCTTATTTGACGAGATTTACGCCTCTGGTGCTTACTGTAACTCTGTGGGTGGTTGGATGAGACGGGCACGTTCATCCTGGGTCGATCTGTTCTTTTGTCACTTTGTTACATAGAAATAAACGTGAAAAAATGCGGCGAGTCTTTATCCTTCCTTGGTGGAGTGGCTGTCTGGGTCAGCCTCCCCCACCACGGAAATCATGATTAAAATATTTTATTATATATTAATAAATACTTCTCTTATAAGTTGTAAAATTATTGAAATTAATTAATTTTAGGAGATCATTCAAAACTACTTGGTTTATATTAATTTTATTGATTTTATTGCCGGGTTCTAGAACAAGTGATAAGTGAAAACAAATGTTTTTAGCTATTATGAACTCTCACAAGCAACAAATATTATTTTTTCCTCTCAACATTTACATATATTTACGGTTATTATTTGTGTGCCAACTTGTACCGAAACGCATAATTAGGTGCCTAACATTAAATTAAGTAAATTCCGCATTTTCTTACCTGGGGTGAACTTTGCCAGGAAGCGCCAAATTTAAATACATAATTACATAAGCCTTTAATTATTAAACGATTAGTGTTTGATAAATGGCCATAATTACAGACCCATAGTTAAACTGGGCACTGAGATTTAAACAATAAATGTTTTGTAACCACTGTGATAATTATTCAGATCTTTGGTAAAAAAATGCGAGGAAATTACAATAATTTGCTAAAAATAATACTATATGTATATTTATGGGTACAGGAATTTATATATATGTATAAGTGCAAAACGTGTGAAGAAATCCTAATCTGAATAGTGGAACTCCTGGGAAGTCAGTAGGGAACCTAAGATGCAACAGGCGTTCCTTCTTTGGATCGCAACATTGAGGCTCTTGAAGAGAAATGGCTGGAGCCCCGGATCTCTGGTGGTTTCGATTAGCTTGAAGCCCACCTCCTTGGTAAAACCCATACCATGTTTCTTCCTAAAACCTCTCACAGTGATAAACATCTACAGAGTACCACAATCAAATATTAGCCGTTTTAGTGAAACCTAGGAAGTATAACTGATGCACACGTGAATAAAGATCACTTACTACTCTCAGGAAACTTCAATATAAATCTCCTGCAAGATCAGAACCCACATGTAACTGAATTCACAAACACTATGAGTAACTGCATGTTGCTACCAACAATAACAAAACCTACAAGAGTTACAGAGACTAGTGTTTCCCTACCAGACCACATCTGGACTAACACCATATCCCCTTTAAAATCAGGCATAATCACAGATAATACCACAGACCACTACCTTACCTTTATCATAACCAATCTAGGTAAATTACCCCAAGACACTACTAAAGTAACCTTCAGACTTCATAATGAGGCAGCCATTAATAACTTCACAACAGCAATGACAAACATCGACTGCCAAACTGAGCTAGAAATCTACACAGATATTGACAAATATATTAATAATTTTTTAAAAGAGACCCAATACCTCTATAACAAGCACTGCCCTAAAAAAAACTAAACAGATCACAGCTAAGAGACTGAGCAGTCCCTGGCTAACACCCAGCATCCTCACAATCATAAATATAAAGCACCTATATGAAAAACAGTACAGAATGGGTTAAATAACCAATCCTAACCAGCCTGGTAAGAAGGGCAAAAAAAAAAATTGTATTATGAGAACAGATTATCCAACTTAAAGATCTGAAAAAAACCCTATCTGAAATTCTAGGAATAAAAAAGATATCAGGAAATAGAACAATCACACTAACAAAACCAGATGAACCCCAACTCCCATCAACTGAAACAGCAGACTCAATGTTTTCTTCTCCACCATAGGAAAAAACCTTGCAGGTAAAATCCCAAGCTCAAATACCCCACCTAATGACTACCTCACTGGCAACTACCCTAACACACTGTTCCTAGCTACAACCAACCCAACAAAAGTCTCCCTTATCAACACACTAAAGAACAAGACAGGAGATTTAAATACCTTACCACCCTTTATATACAAAAAAGCTTCTCAAGTACTGTCATCAATAATTGCAACATTCTTTAACAAATCCATCGAGTCTACCTTCCCCACAGTTCTCAAAATAGCGAGGGTCACCCCGATATATAAGGAAGATCAAGCAGACTTGAAAAACTATAGGCCAATATCCAACTTACACCCTCTCTCTAAAATCTTTGAAAAATTAATTCATAAGCGAATCTATTCCTACCTCATATCCCACAACATACTCAACCCGTCAATTTGGGTTCAGGCCTTATATAAATACAAATGATGCTATTATACACATGCTAGAACAAATATACACTGCACTCGAGAAAAAAGAAGTCCCACTGGGGATCTTCATTTATTTACGTAAAGCTTTTCATACAGTTGACCATGATTTGTTGCACATAAAATTATCACACTTTGGTATAATAGGGCACTCCATCAACTACCTAAAGTCACACCTTAGCAACAGAAGCCAATATGTTAGGTAAGACACATATGCAACAGTTAGGTATCTTTATTTCGAAACGTTTCGCCTACACAGTAGGCTTCTTCAGTCGAGTACAGAAAAGTTGATAGAAGCAGAAGAGACTTGAAGACGATGTAATCAGTCCATCACCCTTAAAGTTTTGAGGTGGTCAGTCCCTCAGTCTGGAGAAGAGCATTGTTCCATAGTCTGAAACAATATGGAGTTGAAGTGACAGGATGGAGCCTTATATAGCGCCAGGAGGTGAGATGTAGGTCACTAGAAGAGGTGAGAACACAGATGTTGGGAGGTCAGGTCCCTCTCAAATCCAGCCGTTCTCACTAGTAGAGGTTGTCGAAGTTGATTTCAGGTCTGTACCAAGATACCCTTGTGGTGGTAAAATGAGTGAATAATGGTAGGACCGGGTGGTGACTGGCGTGTCGCCATGGACTGTGTCCCGAGGAAAAATACCCATGATTTAATCATCACTCATTGGTCTCAAATCTTAATGGAGTGGCCTCCAATGTGTATAATAATTATGAGACATTAAACCGTCTTGTAAATCGTAATGTAATCAGTGATAATAACACTAAGTTAAGGAATCGTTGAAGCGATATGAACTGCCATTCCCAGAGTGTGTGTGCACATGTTTACCTCGTTCCTGTCCCGAGGATAGTGAAGGCTTTATGGAGTCACGACTTCTAATCCGGGACAAACCGACGGATACCTCGTCCTGCTGGAATAAGAACCGTGTCGGTGTAGCAGGACATCGATATGAGATGGTGAATGGAGGAAATAAGGAGTATCAATCACCCACAGTTAAGTAACCCTTCTAGTTATAGCAGACTGATACTGGCCAGTTAGGTTTGTTGTAATTGGATAGGTTATGAGTGATCCAGCTACATCAAGTGACCACCAGAGAATATCTGGTAAGTGGTGAGATTATGTATAAGTGTTTTTCCTTGATGGATATATCCATATGTAACCTACCCCTCCCCCCTTCATTCAGTTAAACTAATATAATCTGTACAGTCCACAATTAATTAGTAGCGCCATACTTGAGGGTGCTACCCAATTTATACTACTCTCGGATAGATATGGATAAGATTGTGAGGGTCGAGGGGCCACCTGCAGTGACCAGAGGTTAAGTTTTCTCACATGTCTACACGGGGTGACTACAGTAAACAATATGGTTGTCTCCCAATGAGTTTACTTGTATGCATGTAATGTTGAGGTACATAAAGGTAATCACCCCTAGAAAATTTTCCTGACCAACCGGGCTGTGGCTCGTACGTTGGTTTGCGTGCAGCCAGCAGTAACAGCCTGGTTGATCAGGCTCTGATCCACCAGGAGGTCTGGTCACAGACCTCTAGGGCCGTGGGGGCGTTGACCCCTGGAACTCTCTCCAGGTAAACTCCAGGTAATATACCAGCCCCCCTTAAATCAGGGATAATCACAGACAGCACTACTAACCACTACCCAACATTCCTCTTAACAAAAATTAGTAAGCCATCACTCAAATACAACAAAGTTTCATTTAGACTCCATGACAAGGCCTCAATAAGGAATTTCACAGCAGACCTAGAGACTGTTGACTGGTGTGGAAATTTATTTGGTCCCTAAAGTTCCACAGGACAGATACGGCGTACAAAGGGGTCCCAGCATGGCCGTAATGGAACAGCTGAGCTGGGTGGCCCTTACACCCTACCCAAACAAAAGCGTTCTCTCCCAAGTTGGCGTGGATGGTAGGCACTTATTAATTTATAGATTTACCCTTCATGGAAGAAGTAGGTAGTTTACTGTTAGTACACTAATATTAGGATTATTGAGGCAACTGTAGATAATAATAATTTAGACCTTAGCATAGGCAGTAATAGGCTGATAATGTAGGCAAACACTAGGTTAAGTTAGCTAGGGAGAACTGGCAGCCCTAGTTTGAATGACGAGGCGTGGGTCTGGGAGGGATCAGCTCGTTCTTCTATGACTGTGGAAATTTATTTGGTCCCTAAAGTTCCACAGGACAGATCCAGCATGGCCGTACGGGACGGCTGAGCTGGATGGCCCTTATACCCCACCCTAACAATCAGCATTCTCTCTGGTCGGCGATGGATTCTTGGTAGGCATGTATTTAATTTATAAATTTATTCTTCAGGGAAGGAGTAGGTAGTTTTACTGTTAGTATATTAATATTAGTTTACTAAGGTATCTGTAGATAATAATAATGTAGACCTAAGACCTTAACATAGGTAGTAATAGGCCGATAATGAAGGCAAACACTAGGTTAAGTTAGCTAGGAAGAACTGGCAGCCCTAGCTTGAATGAGGAGGCGCGGGTCAAAAAGACAATAGCGTCCCTCTTAAGACAGACACCATCTGGACAATACGTGCCGTGATCAGCAGACGGCGCCCCCACGTGTCTTCACATCTGAGACCTGGGGAAATCTGGTAGAGGCACCTCGATGTACCGTAGATGACCTCCTCCGTCAGGCTCATACAGTAAGACAAGACCACTATTTCTCATAGAATTCTGGCCAGTGTCTGGAGAGTTTGTGAGTTGAGTTTACTGTGGGCCCGGTTGCAACAGGTTGAGCATGCCCAGTAAGTACCAGTGTCTCAGAGCAGTCTGGAAGCTAGTGTCTGAGTCTGCATAGTTATACTAGGGGATACATACCCTCTTGGATATAGGAATTTCTGAGGTGCAGGCAGGACACTAATTACAATTGAATATTGCAGGAATTAAGGCTCCCGGTTGCACATGGTTTCTGAGGGGAAGTCCAAAGGGGCTAAAGCTAAGCTTAGAGAAGTGAAGATCGGGATATATGCTGCAACACCAAGTAAGTTAGTCCTTTATACATGCATGCAGGCGAGGTTTTCTTGTAACATCAATCATTTGTGAAAATCTGTCCTATAAGCCACTTGTGAGGCTGAGGTACCCACCTCAGAACTCGGTGTCAACAGAGTTTGCCAGGGTAGGCGACTCACTTGAAGGCAGTCCACACAAATTTTCACAAAAGTGGTCCTTCGAACCGGATATGTGGAATATCTAGGTTAAGCTATCATACCTAGGCTACAGTTAGGAACCAGTTTAACAGTTAGGTTAAGCTATCATAGCTAGGCCACAGTTAGGAACCAGTTTAACAAAGTTAGGTTAAGTTAGCACACCTAGGCCCCAGAGTTACACAGGCTAGGCCAAGCTGACTATACACAGAAGTTGTTATTTGCAGTAATTTACAGGCAGGCCAGGTAGGCTAGAGAAGCTTGTGAATTTAATTATTTACAGTGATTACAAGTAATCCAGAGTAGGAGACTTGTGTGTTAATTACTTACAGTGGATTTGCAAGGTAGCCACAGTTAGGCTAGGCTTGTGCAATATTTACAAAAGTTATAGTAGCTAGGACAGATTTAACCTAGTTATTATTTACAAGGAGTTATAAAGCCAGGTTTAAGTTATAGCACACTAGTTAGGTTAGGATTTACCTTATCCAACCATCCATGCTAGACAGAGTAAGCTGGGCACAGTTAGGCCAAGCTGTCTACATACATTATTCATTTACTGTTTCACCAGTTGAATTGTTGAATTTATTTGTGTTAACCAAGTGATTTAATTTGTATACTGCACTTTTATTGTGTGATTTTCATTGTCTTTGATTCATGTTAATGTGGGATTTGTGAATTATACCTGAGACTAGGTTAAGTTCTGTAATTATTTGCTGGCATTGTACAGGAAAGTGCTAGGTTAAGCTTTCACATCGATACACATTTTGATTGGGATTTGAAAGCTAATAGTGTACATTTTTTATTCAGAGTAGAGTCAATAATATAAAGGGAGTTGTCAAGCTTGTTGAGAAGCCTTGAGACTCGTTCATTCTTGCCTAATACCGTTCGTGCTGTGAGGTGGGCTAATTGAAGTACAAATTAGTACCATGATCTTAACTAAACCGCAACTATGGTAGGTGAAGATGCAGTACCAGCTGTCCCAGCTCTAAGTCAATTAAAGTGGTCTATGGGAGCCTATAAGGGGCGCCTGAGCAAAGCATGTTAGGAGTGTCGTACGGTCAGGCAAGACCAAGACGTAGACTGGGAGGAACTAGAGAGTTGCTTGAAACCTTTGGAGCAAAGACTAGAGGCCTTTGAGAGATCATTTATCCTTTATGAGGCAGAGGCCTATACTACAGGTGAGTCTGAATATACAGTCGAAGTAGCACGGACGGACTATGACGAACGAAGGGCAGAGTGTAAAGCAGAGTTGAGACTCTGCAGGCAGTTAATAAAGACTTTGAAGGCCGGTACAGCAGGGGCAGCAAATGTTTCAAGGAACACGAACAACAGCACGCCTGTTAATGTGTTGCCCAGATTGCCCCAGTTGAATTTACCAACGTTTGACGGAACCTTAACAGAGTACATTGCTTTCTGGGATCAGTTTAAAGCCCAGATAGATGACAGAGATGATTTGTCAGATGCCGTCAAGTTACAATATTTACGTTCACAGCTCAAGGGTAAAGCCTTGGACTTGGTCTGGCATTACCAAACCACCGACACCAATTACCAACATGCCAAAGACCAATTAAAGGACAGGTTTAAAGCCCAGATAGATGACAGAGATGATTTGTCAGATGCCGTCAAGTTACAATATTTACGTTCACAGCTCAAGGGTAAAGCCTTGGACTTGGTCTGGCATTACCAAACCACCGACACCAATTACCAACATGCCAAAGACCAATTAAAGGACAGGTTTGGCAACACTGAGGAGATAAAGGTAGCTATACTTTATCGGTTGTTGGATCTAGAGGCTTGTCGCCATGACTGTCAGAGCCTAGAGAAGTTCTGAATCGAAGTTATGAGTTTGACGAATAGTCTTAAAGATTTACATGATTGGGGTAAGTCAGAATGGTTCATCAGTCAGGTGATTCAGAGGAAACTGGCTGGCACTACAGTGCATGAGTTGTACTTAAAATATCGGACGAACCGGTTCACAATACAACAGATCGTTGAGGGGTTGGGAGATCTCGTGTCTCACCTGACCATAGGTCGGAGAGAAAAATTGCCGACCAAGGTGGAATCGATCAACCCCTCCAGATACTCGAGAGATAAAGCTAAACCACCTCCTACTAGGGTTGGCTCATATTATGCCCAGGACAAGTCCTCCACCCCCAGAGCCAAGAGAGAAGTCATTCAAGGGGCCAGTAAGAGACAGTGAGTGTTTTGTGAAGAAGAACATGATAGTTCAGGGTGTTCAAGCTTCACCACCTATAACCAAAGGGTTCAACGACTAAGGGAGTTGAGACTTTGTTTCAAGTGTTGTGGAGAACATTTTGCCAGGGACTGTAATGCCCAACTCAGGGAGTGTCGGGGCTGCTGGAAGGGTAAGCACCACAGTGCACTGTGTCCTAATGATGCCAGATTAGCACAAGTTAAGGAGAGCAAACCGCGAGAAAGGGTGGAGAGCAAGAACAAGTCTGAAGTAGTGATGAGTGTGGCGAGTACAGCACCGAGAATTTGTTCTGGTGAGCAGTTTCAAGGTTCGGTGGCCTTGCCCACCATAATGGCGGTGGTTGCGAACGGGAAGAATTCTGAAATGACCCGTTTGTTCTTCGACAGTGGGGCACAGAGATCCTTCATAGTGGAGAGTCTAGCAACTAGATTGAAGCTGGAGACAGTTGGTAAAGTTGACATGAAGGTGGAAGGGTTTGGTGGGGAAGTCCCACGCAGGTCTTATCCAGTAGTCAATGTGACGGTCAGGTTAGTCGGGCATCGACGGGAAATTTCAGCCTTGATAATAAAGAGGCTGCCCAATATCATTACCACTAAGGGACTGGCTGCAGCAGTCAAACGTTTGAGGGAGTTGGGTGTGAAGCTAGCGGAACCAGACATTGCTACAGACAACGTTAGTAATGTAGGAATCTTGGTAGGAGGGGATTACATAGACGAGTTCGTGTCTACGAGAAGGGTTATCAAGGAGGGGGTTGGCCTGTACAGGACTCCACCGGGGTACATTGTAGGAGGCAGAGTACCAGCTCACTTCCCTGCAACCCCGGGAAAGGAGGGTTCTGGTATTACAGCGACTGAGGCTGTACTGGTGATGCGGATTGGTGTGCACGAAGGTCTGTCAGAGATGCAAGTTGGCATATCCGACAGTGAGCCGGTCCATAAACTATGGGACCTGGATGTAGTAGGGATTAAAGGTGACCAGCCGCCCCCCGAACATGAAGAGACGTATTGAGATTACTTGAACCATGTGCAGTTCAGGGACGGACAGTATTGGGTGCGACTCCCATGGAAACCGGGACACCCAACGCTGCCCACTAATTTCAAGAAGGCACGGGGTCAGTTGAATTCATTGGTGAACAGCCTGACCAAGAAGGGTCTGGTAGGGAAATGTGATGATATCATTAAGGAACAGCTGGCCCTTGGGTCCATTGAGAAAGTGCCCAATGCCAGCCCTGGGGAAAACACCCATTATCTTCCACACATGGTAGTCACCAAGGAGTCGGTAACCACTCCCATCAGAGTAGTCTTCAACTGCAGCTCGCAGGCGAGTCCCCGAGAGCCATCGTTGAACGACTGTCTGCTCACAGGGCCCTCCCTGACGCAGAAATTAGCAGATGTGTTGTTGAGATTCAGGACAGAACAGTACGCCTATGCGGCAGACATTAGCAAAGCCTTCCTACGTATTGGGTTGCAGCCACAAGACAGGGACTACACAAGGTTCTTGTGATTGGCTAACAGGGAGGTGCCCAAGCAAGGGTATGATACCTACAGATTCAGGGCAGTGTTGTTTGGTGCCACTAGTTCACCATTCTTATTACAGGCTGCCATAGACTACCACCTTGTGAACTGTAACAGCCCACTTAAAGGATTACTGAAGACCCTATTTTATGTAGACAACATGCAAGGCACCACCTCAGATGAAAGGCTGTTGATGGACATTTACCGAGAGTCTAATCAGGAGATGCTCTCGGCTAACATGCCATTGAGAGAATGGGTGACAAACAATCCAATGTTGGGGGGCACGGTGGAACATGACTATGCTGGCTACTCAGTACCTGAGGTAACATCGGTGTTAGGACTGGAGTGGGAAATCGAGGAAGACAGACTTAGGCTAAAGAGGAAACCTGATGGGGAAGGGAAGCTGACCAGGAGGTCTTTGCTGAGCAAAGTGCAGACTGCCTTCGATCCTTTGGGTTTGTTGACTCCCATCACCATTCGAGGGAGGATGCTAGTGCAACAGATCTGGGAGCTGAACCTAGGTTGGGACGACCCACTGCCAGAAACAGTCTGCCAGGAGTGGGATCTGGTTAGCAAAGACCTAGTGGAATTGCATGAGTTCACATTCCCCAGGTCCATCGGGTGCACCGGGCGGGATTATGACTTGCACGTCTTCTGTGATGCCTCCTCCAGGGCCTATGGGGCAGTAGCGTATTTGGTGGCCGGGGACCAAGTCAATCTGGTCACCAGTCGTGCGTGGGTGACACCCCTGAAGGATTGCTCGATCCCAAAGCTAGAGCTCACGGCGATGTTGCTGGGAGCAAGACTGGGTAAGTACGTAGAGGAGGTGTTGAGTAATCTGAGGGTGAGACACACCTATGTATGGACAGACTCGGAGGTAAAGGAGATACGGGAACTACAGTCAACGTCAACAATTCTGTACGTGCCTACAGATCAAAACCCAGCCGACCTGATAAGCCGAGGGGTGACACACAAAAAGCTGAGTAAAAGCGAGATTTGGTTCAAAGGCCCAGACTGGTTACCGGCAAGAGATTGCTGGCCGGAGCAGAAATTCGGGGAGACAACCAGCAGCATAGTACACTTCGCGGGGAACCCGACACTGAATTATTTGACCCCAGGCGCTACTCCTCGTGGAGGAAACTTATAGGAGTCACGGAAATGGTATTTCAATTTGTGAGGAAGCTGCATGACAAGGTAAGCCAAGGTCGACAGTTGTCTCTCGTGGGTCCCAGAGAATATTGGATAAGGCAGTACCAAAGGGAGAGGTTTCCAGGAGTGCTGGAAGTACTTGCGACCAGGCAGCAGGTTATGGCGTCAGGACGCGTGACCAACGACGACGACTCAGGGAACAGCAAATTGGTTCACTCATTGGGATTGTTCCTAGATCATGCGGGGCTAATAAGATGCAGGGGAAGAATACAAAACTCTGAGCTCAGCTATGGGGCCAAACATCCCGTGCTACTGGAAAAGGAGGGATGGGCGACAGAGCTATTGATACAAGATGCCCATCAGAGGACCTTACATGGGGGGTTTGGAGATACCCTCACCTGCCTACGTCAGAATTACTGGGTACTGAAGGGTCGAGCTGCCGTCAAAAGGGTGTTAAAGAGTTGCACGGTCTGCCGGAGGTACGATGGGAGGACCCTACCATACCCAGGTCCACCACCGCTGCCTCAGGAGCGGGTACATAGTGACAGGCCCTTTGAGACTGTGGGAATAGACTATACTGGGGCTATCACACTGAAGAACCCAGGAGACGAAAGGGTGGGCCCTCAGAAAGTATATGTCTGCCTGTTTACTTGTGCCACTACTCGAGCGGTGCATTTGGAGTTGGCAGAAGATATGTCAACAGAGACTTTCGTGAAGTTGTTCAGGAGGTTTACAGCCAGATTCTCGTGCCTGCGATTGATTAATTGATTATCTCGGACAATGGCACAAGCTTTAGGGCAGCCGATAAAGTTTTCAGGAATCTTAGGGACAACGGAGAAGTACGAGAACACCTGAAGAGAATAGAGTGCGAGTGGAGGTTCATAGCTCCCAGGGCGCCTTGGCAAGGGGGATTCTATGAACGCATGGTGGGCACAGTCAAAAGGTGCATTCGGAAGGTCTTGCACGGCAGGAGAGTGAGCTTTGATGAACTGAGGACAGTGTTAGTTGAGATAGAGGCAAGAGTTAATAACAGGCCTCTGACCTACGTACAAAATGGGATTGACAAGCAGGAAGCTCTCACCCCCAATCACATGCTGTTTGGAAGGAGGATTGAGCCCTTCCCCGCAATTTTGAGTCAGTCTTCCAAGGAGCTGGATTATTATGGGCCAGATGGTCCCCCTATCAATGAAGAACTGCACAGGAGTCACAACAGACTGGTGAACATCCTGGACAAATGGAACCAGGTGTGGCACAGGGATTACTTGACAACCTTGTGGGAACATTTCTATGGTGCCGACCCCGAGGCAAATAAGATGATGCTAAGTGAAGGGGACCTGGTGCTAGTAGAATCCGAGGCGCCCCGGGCATACTGGCCTCTTGGCCTGGTAGTGTCAACCCACCCAGACAAGGCTGGGTGGTTGAGAATGGTGAAGGTGAGAATGAATGGTGTCGAGACTATAAGACCCATCAACAGGCTTTTGCCTCTCGAGGTCCACACGGTGGGACCGGGACATGAGAAATTAGACCAGAGGCTAACCGAGCTGAGCGGCCGGACGACCCGTAAAATGGCGCTCAAGTCCAGGGCCCACTGGGAGGGCCTGCGGGAGGCAGACTTGATCTAGACTTAGCGCCTACCTTCGCCGGCGGGAGGATGTGGAAATTTATTTGGTCCCTAAAGTTCCACAGGACAGATCCAGCATGGCCGTACGGGACGGCTGAGCTGGATGGCCCTTATACCCCACCCTAACAATCAGCATTCTCTCTGGTCAGCGATGGATTCTTGGTAGGCATGTATTTAATTTATAGATTTATTCTTCAGGGAAGGAGTAGGTAGTTTTACTGTTAGTATATTAATATTAGTTTACTAAGGTATCTGTAGATAATAATAATGTAGACCTAAGACCTTAACATAGGTAGTAATAGGCCGATAATGAAGGCAAACACTAGGTTAAGTTAGCTAGGGAGAACTGGCAGCCCTAGCTTGAATGAGGAGGCGCGGGTCAAAAAGACAATAGCGTCCCTCTTAAGACAGACACCATCTGGACAATACATGCCGTGATCAGCAGACGGCGCCCCCACGTGTCTTCACATCTGAGACCTGGGGAAATCTGGTAGAGGCACCTCGATGTACCATAGATGACCTCCTCCGTCAGGCCCATACAGTAAGACAAGACCACTATTTCTCGTAGAATTCTGGCCAGTGTCTGGAGAGTTTGTGAGTTGAGTTTACTGTGGGCCCGGTTGCAACAGGTTGAGCATGCCCAGTAAGTACCAGTGTCTCAGAGCAGTCTGGAAGCTAGTGTCTGAGTCTGTATAGTTATACTAGGGGATACATACCCTCTTGGATATAGGAATTTCTGAGGTGCAGGCAGGACACTAATTACGATTGAATATTCCAGGAATTAAGGCTCCCGGTTGCACGTGGTTTCTGAGGGGAAGTCCAAAGGGGCTAAAGCTAAGCTTAGAGAAGTGAAGATCAGGATATATGCTGCAACACCAAGTAAGTTAGTCCTTTATACGTGCATGCAGGCGAGGTTTTCTTGTAACATCAATCATTTGTGAAAATCTGTCCTATAAGCCATTTGTGAGGCTGAGGTACCCACCTCAGAACTCAGTGTCAACAGAGTTTGCCAGGGTAGGCGACTCACTTGGAGGCAGTCCACACAAATTTTCACAATGACCATACACCACCTGGACAAGACGTGCCGTGATCAGCAGATGGCACCCCCCACATGTCTTCACATATGAGACCTGGGGAAATCTGGTAGAGGCACCTCGATGTACCGTAGATGACCTCCTCCGTCAGGCCCATACAGTAAGACAAGACCTCCACCTTTTCCGTAGGATTTCTGGCCAGTGTCTGGGGAAAATTGTGAGTGAGTAGATCTGTAGGCCTGTGTGCAGATGGCAGTGCATGTCCAGTATGTACCAGCGTCTCTTGTCAGTCTAGAAGCTAGTGTCCGTGTCTGCATAGTTATACTAGGGGATACACACCCTCTTGGATATAGGAATTTCTGAGGTGCAGGCAGGTCACTAATATTGATTGAATATTGCAGGAATTAAGGCTCCCGGTTGCACGTGATTTCTGAGGGGAAGTCCAAAGGGGCTAAGCTTAGGAAGGTTGAAGATCAGGATATATGCTGCAACACCAAGTAAGTTAGTCCTTTATACGTGCATGCAGGCGAGTTTCTTGCAACATCAATCATTTGTGAAAATCTGTCCTATAAGCCACTTGTGAGGCTGAGGTACCCACCTCAGAACTCAGTGTCAACAGAGCTTGCCAGGGTAGGCGACTCACTTGGAGACAGTCCAGACAAATTTTCACAAAGTGGTCCTTCGAAAACCGTGATGTGGAATAGCTAGGTTAAAATTAACATAGCTAGGCCACAGTTAGGAAACAGTTTAACAGAGTTAGGTTAAGTTAGCACACCTAGGCCCAGAGTTACACAGAGGCTAGGCCAAGCTGACTATACACAGAAGTTATTATTTGCAGTAATTTATAGGCAGGCCAGGTAGGCTAGAGAAGCTTGTGAATTTAATTATTTACAGTGATTACAAGTAATCCAGAGTAGGAGACTTGTGTGTTAATTACTTACAGTGGATTTGCAAGGTAGCCACAGTTAGGCTAGGCTTGTGCAATATTTACAACGGTTATAGTAGCTAGGACAGATTTAACCTAGTTATTATTTACAGGGAGTTCTAAAGCCAGGTTTAATTAAGCTATAGCACACCAGTTAGGTTAGGGTGTACCTTATCCAACCATCCACGCTAGACTGAGTAAGCTGGGCAGTTAGGCCAAGCTGTTTACATACATTATTCATTTACTGTTTCACAAGTTGAATTGTTGAATTTATTTGTGTTAACCAAGGGATTTTAATTTGTATACTGCACTTTTTATTGTGTGATTTTCATTGTCTTTGATTCATGTTAATGTGGGATTTGTGAATTGTACATGAGACTAGGTTAAGTCCTGTAATTATTTGCTGGCATTGTACAGGAAATTGCTAGGTTAAGCTTTCACATCGATACACATTTCAATTGAGATTTGAGAGCTAACCTGGAGACCTGGAGTTTACCTGGAGAGAGTTCCGGGGGTCAACGCCTCTGCGGCCCGGTCTGTGACCAGGCCTCCTGGTGGATCAAAGCCTGATCAACCAGGCTGTTGCTGCTGGCTGCACGCAAACCAACGTACGAGCCACAGCCCGGCTGATCAGGAACCGACTTTAGGTGCTTGTCCAGTGCCAGCTTGAAGACTGCCAGGGGTCTATTGGTAATCCCCCTTATGTATGCTGGGAGGCAGTTGAACAGTCTCGGGCCCCTGACACTTATTGTATGGTCTCTTAACGTGCTAGTGACACCCCTGCTTTTCATTGGGGGGATGTTGCATCGTCTGCCAAGTCTTTTGCTTTCGTAGTGAGTGATTTTCGTGTGCAAGTTTGGTACTAGTCCCTCTAGGATTTTCCAGGTGTATATAATCATGCATCTCTCCCTCCTGCGTTCCAGGGAATACAGGTTCAGGAACCTCAAGCGCTCCCAGTCATGCAGATTCGGGTGTCATCTGCAAAGGAAGACACGGTGCTGTGGCTGACATCCTTGTCTTTGTCAGATATGAGGATGAGGAACAAGATGGGAGCGAGTACTGTGCCTTGTGGAATAGAGCTTTTCACCGTAGCTGCCTCAGACTTGGCTCTGTTGACTACTACTCTCTGTGTTCTGTTAGTGAGGAAATAATAGATCCATCGACCGACTTTTCCTGTTATTCCTTTAGCACGCATTTTGTGCGCTATTACGCCATGGTCACACTTGTCGAAGGCTTTTGCAAAGTCTGTATACCTGGAGAGAGTTCCGGGGGTCAACGCCCCCGCGGCCCGGTCTGTGACCAGGCCTCCTGGTGGATCAGAGCCTGATCAACCAGGCTGTTGCTGCTGATATATTACATCTGCATTCTTTTTGTCTTCTAGTGCATCTAGGACCTTGTCGTAGTGATCCAATAGTTGAGACAGACAGGAGCGACCTGTTCTAAACCCATGTTGCTCTGGGTTGTCTAACTGATGGGTTTCTAGATGGGTGGTGATCTTGCTTCTTAGGACCCTTTCAAAGATTTTTATGATATGGGATGTTAGTGCTATCGGTCTGTAGTTCTTTGCTGTTGCTTTACTGCCCCCTTTGTGGAGTGGGGCTATGTCTGTTGTTTTTAGTAACTGTGGGACGACCCCCGTGTCCATGCTCCCTCTCCATAGGATGGTAAAGGCTCGTGATAGAGGCTTCTTGCAGTTCTTGATGAACACGGAGTTCCATGAGTCTGGCCCTGGGGCAGAGTGCATGGGCATGTCATTTATCGCCTGATCGAAGTCATTTGGCGTCAGGATAACATCAGATAGGCTTGTGTTAACCAAATTCTGTGGCTCTCTCATAAAAAATTCATTTTGATCTTTGACTCTCAGTCTGGTTAGCGGCTTGCTAAAAACTGAGTCATATTGGGACTTGAGTAGCTCACTCATTTCCTTGCTGTCATCTGTGTAGGACCCATCTTGTTTAAGTAAGGGCCCAATACTGGACGTTGTTCTCGACTTTGATTTGGCATAGGAGAAAAAATACTTTGGGTTTCTTTCGATTTTATTTATGGCTTTTAGTTCTTCCCGCGATTCCTGACTCCTATTAGATTCCTTTAGCTTTAGTTTGATGTTTGCTATTTATCTGACCAGTGACTCCCTACGCATTTCAGATACATTGGCCTCTTTTAGCCTGTCTCTTTCTGTTTTACCTGTTTCTATTTTAGCCTGTCTCTTTCTATTTTACATCTACTCCTCCTTTTTCTTAGAGGAATAAGCCTTGTGCATACATCGAATGCCACCAAGTTAATCTGTTCTAGGCATAAGTTGGGGTCTGTGTTGCTTAGTATATCTTCCCAGCTTATATCGGTTAGGACTTGGTTTACTTGGTCCCACTTTATGTTTTTGTTATTGAAGTTGAATTTGGTGAATGCACCCTCGTGACTAATCTCATTATGTCGGTCTGGGGCTCCGCGCATACATGTCTGAACCTCAATTATGTTGTGATCTGAGTATATTGTTTTTGATATGGTGACATTTCTTATCAGATCATCATTGTTAGTGAAGATGAGGTCTAGTGTATTCTCCAGTCTAGTAGGCTCTATTATTTGCTGGTTTAAATTTAATTTTGTGCAGAGATTTAAAAGCTCGTGCGAGTGTGAGTTTTCATCAGAGCTGCCTCCTGGTGTTATTACTGCAACAATATTATTTGCTATATTCCTCCATTTTAGGTGCCTTAAGTTGAAATCCCCCAGGAGCAAGATGTTGGGTGCAGGAGCTGGAAGATTTTTCAGACAGTGGTCAATTTTTGACAGCTGTTCCTGGAATTTCTGGGATGTTGCATCCGGAGGCTTGTAGACTACCACAATGACTAGGTTTTGGTTCTCAATCTTTACTGCTAAAACTTCCACTACATCATTTGAGGCATTAAGCAGTTCTGTGCAAGCAAGTGACTCTGCAATGTATAGGCCAACCCCCCCCCCCTTTTTTTGCCTGTTCACTCTGTCACATCTGTATAGGTTGTAACCTGGGATCCATATTTCGTTGTCCAAGTGATCCTTTATGTGGGCCTCAGTGAAAGCCGCGAACGTTGCCTTTGCCTCTGCAAGCAGTCCACGGATGAAAGGTATTTTGTTGTTTGTTGCTGGCTTTAGACCCTGTATATTTGCAAAGAAGAATGTCATTGGGCTGGTGGTATTGTTGGTACTGGGGGGGGATTTTTTTCCGGCATTAGTATCTGTATCTGTTGGTTTGGAGTGGAGGCCATCGACTGTGGTTCCACTCCAGGAATGGCTGGATTTGGTGTACGATTTCTGCCATGTCCTGCCAGTTTTTTTTCCTTCCTAGCACTAAAAAACCTCTCCCTCTTGAGTGGCTGTGGCTACCCAGGTTTTCCCATGGCCTGGATGTTTTGTATCTTTTTGTCCCCTTTAGATGGTGTGCCTGGCAATTTAAGTTATAGCACAGTCTTCCTGTACTGAAGAGGTACACATTTCAGGGTGAAAAAAGCTTACAGGAAGGGAGTTTGCATTTTCCTGTTGTCATATGGGCACGGCATTTTCTAGGGTGGTCATAGTTGCACGTCCCATCTGTTTTTCCAGATTTCCCATGTCTGCAGATACCAAGTGCATAGTATGTGCACAGGCTCGGTTTCCGTTTGCCTTGGGTTTCTGTGACTGTATTCCCTGTTGGTGCATGTTTACCTGTCTTATTCCTATCCTCCCTAGCACCAACAATGGAGCTCCCACCAGTTGTTTTTGGTAATATATCCTCACTATTGCTAGTGGAGTCCTCTTGTTTGCTATTTCCTGTGGTATTTCTAGTTTGCAATATTGGTTTTATCTTATCTTTGACTACACTTGTTTCCCCACTACGGCTCCTGTCCCCTATGAGGTCATTTACATGTATTCCTTCCTGCGTATAATTCCCGACTACCTGGACAAAATCTCCAGCTTCACCATTACTGTCTCCCAGGACAGCACCTCCAGCTTCACCATTACTGTCTCCCAGGACAGCACCTCCAGCTTCACCATTACTGTCTCCCAGGACAGCATTATCAGCCCCACATTTACTGACTACCAGGACATCACCTCCAGCCTTACAGTTTCTGACTACATGGCCAGTATCAAGGGCAGTACCATTCAGCCCAGACTTTTTATGTTCCCATCTGTTGTAGAAAGCTTCCAGGTTGTCTATGAAAGCAGCTTTGATGTTATCCTCTTTTAATACCCTTGTGATTTTAGTCCACATATTTATCTCATTTGGGCATACCCAAAAACACTTCCCTGTTTTAATACTGCTTGTAGCTAGTTCTTGGATATCTGCACAAGGGGCGTGACACCAATTTCCACAAAAATGACAATTTATCCATGTGGAAGCCCGTTTGTTTGATTGACTGCAGACTACACAGAGCTTCATAATGATTTGAATGGTTGATTTACTGTAATTCTACTAGCAACCTCTTGAATACTCTATTAATAACCTCCTTAAATGAAGCTCTAGCTATTTGTATTTCTATTTCTAACTGTACTTGTATATTGAACAGCTTACCGTGTACGTTCCTGATTTATATTTATATTTATATTTATACCTCAGCATATGAAGCCAGAGCGTTGCCTACCAGGCAACGAGCCACCTTTATTAACTCTAAAGTATAATTAATCAACAGTAAGCAATTATATACAGAGGCTTGCTTCCGGCAGAGCAAGACGTATGTCAGATCATTACATTCATGCGGAGCGCTAATGTATGGGGTATACAGCACCTGGAGACATGGAAGGCATTCAGGTTAGATTCATGGGTAAGGAAAGGTCGAATTCCTTGAATCGAGAGCCTTTCATCAGTTGATATATGCAATATCTAGGTATCTATTGCAGAGAAATTTCGCTGCGCAATAGGCGTAAGAGGCACCTAAGTTCCCTCGTCTTCTAATAACACTGGTCAAGAATTTTTGAAGAGTTGTTTGCTTCTTAAATGAGATTAGTTGATTCTTATGTATTCTCATGTTCTAAATCCAAATATCACCTTGATAAATGCTTATTGGTTATAGGTTTAAAGATACGAGACATGTAATATTTGATTATTTTATTGTAACGTACAATGTGTGTGTCAGTTTGTTTTAAACTCTAATCCGTACCTACTCTCTGCCGTACCTACTCTACTGTACCTATTCTCTGCCGCACCTACTCTCTGCTTTGTGTTTGATGAATGATTTTGAAAACCGACAAGCTAAAGAATTGAGACACTTATGCAACATATGTGAATCTTTACTGAGGAAACGTTTTGCCACACAGTGGCTTCATCAGTCCAATACAAAGCAGAAATGGGTAAGGAGAGGATGAGTTTGAGGTAATCAGTCCCTCAGCCATCGATTCCAGGCTGAGGGACTGATTACCTCAAAAATCCTCCTCTCCTTACCCATTTCTACTTTGTATTGGACTGATGAAGCCACTGTGTGGCGAAACATTTCGTCAATAAAGATTCATATATTTTGCATAAGTGTCTCAATTCTACTCTCTGCCTTGTTGCTTGACGCTTGTAGTGGACTGAAGAATCATCTCTGGCCAATGTCCAGCAATAGTCTGCAAGCATTCTTGTGCCACATTTGCCCTGGTACCATTTTTCCATGGTTGAAATATCTTGGTGAAACCTTTCACCATGTTCGTCACTAACTGCCTCACAGTTCCCTGGAAAAAAAAGTCTAAATGTGAGTCCAAAAAGTGGATTTTAAGTAACATGTTACATCCCATGTTCTTGTGAGCCATGATGAGATTTTCTACCAGTTCTTCATAGTTGCCTTCCTTTCTGTTTCCGAGAAGTTCCTTCGCCACAAACTTGAATGCTTCCCAAGCAGCTGTCTCATCCCCATGGTCTGACTAAGTCACCATCTTTAAGAAGCTCTCAAATCTGAGGACCATTGGAGACTCCCTCTCTTATCTTAGTGTCGCTCAGTTAGTTAGTTTAATATGTTTATTATGCACCCCATACCCATCCTGTGGGCGGTAGTCAAAAGATTACAGAGGTACATAATTGGTCCAGGGACTGGACTCCAAAGTTTTGATAGCTGAGCAAGTTACAGAGGTAATGAACTCACAATTTACAAAGGTAATGAACTCACAATTTACAAAGGTAATGAACTCACAATTTACAAAGGTAATGAACTCACAATTTACAAAGGTAATGAACTCCAGGTAAGTCTGGTCACAATCATGACAAGTTACAAAGGTATTTACAGATTACAGAGATAAGATAAGATTTCGTTCGGATTTTTAACCCCGGAGGGTTAGCCACCCAGGATAACCCAAGAAAGTCAGTGCGTCATCGAGGACTGTCTAACTTATTTCCATTGGGGTCCTTAATCTTGTCCCCCAGGATGCGACCCACACCAGTCGACTAACACCCAGGTACCTATTTGCTGCTAGGTGAACAGGACAGTAGGTGTAAGGAAACGTGTCGGAATTTCCACCCGCCGGGAATCGAACCCGGGCCCTCCGTGTGTGAAGCGGGAGCTTTAGCCACCAGACCACCGGGTCCAGGGACTGGGCCCCCAAAGTTTTGATAGCTGAACTAGGTACAAAGGTAATGAGCTCACAAGTTACAAAGGTAATGAATTCTGTAGAATGGTTACTTACGTTTATACTTTGGCTACAATCATGAACAAATTATAGAGTAATGAGCAATTCACACTTCCACACCCGGTCACAACTGTAATGAGTTATTGGTGCAAATATTGATTGTTGAGTCACACACACCACACACACACACACACACACACACACACACACACACACACACACACACACACACACACACACACACACACACACACACACACACACTTTAGTTTAATATCTTTATGCACCCCATACCCATCCTGTGGGCGGTAGTCAAAAGATTACAAAGGTACATAATGGGTCCAGTGACTGGACCCCAAAGTTATGATAGCTGAACTAGTTACAAAGGTAATGAACTCCAGGTAGATCTGGTCACTAATCATGGCAAGTTACAGAGGTAATGAATCAGCTTCACTCCTATACATGGTTACAGTCATGAACAAATTACAAAGTAATGAACCACTGATACGTCCACACCTGGTCACAATTGTAATGAGTTATAAATACAAATATTAAGTGGATCATACACCCACATTAGCGCGCGCGCACACACATACACACACCAGGGAGCACGCACGGACATGTGCACACGAGCGTACAAATATATGCATACACACAAGGACGCACACCCACACACACACACCCACACACACACACACACCAACACCCACACACACACACACCCTCACACACACCCACACACACACCCTCACACACACCCACACACACACACCCACACACACACACACCCACACACGCAAACACCCACACACGCACACACACACACACACGCACACACACACACACGCACACACACACACACACCCTCACACACACCCGCACACACACCCTCACACACACCCACACATGCACACACACACACACACACACACACACACACACACACACACACACACACAGATGAGAATGGTTCGGGTAGGGAGGAGTGGATGGAGGAGCAGTGGAAAAGGATGGAACAAGAGTGGGAGAGAAAATTAGGAGAGCTTTCTGAAAAAATGGAGAAAGAGCTCTCTGTGAAATTGGAAAGGTGGTTGGAGAAGGAGACAAAGAATTGGGAGGCACAAGTCGAAACTGCAGTAGCCAAGATAAGGGTCCTAGAAGTTGAGATAAATAGGCTGGAGCGAGTTACAGGGGCAGTGACCAGAGAAGACACAGCATATGAAGCTGCGAGGCTGAACAGGAAGGAAGGAATTATGAATTATGCTAAGGCCACATCAATCTGCCAAGGAGGACCAAGGAGTGAAAGGGAAGATCAACTGGTTGCAGATGGAGAGGGTGATAGGTCGAATGCTGAGGCACAACAAGGCTATCAAGAGCCACTGGAAAAATCAAGGGAGAAACTGACCACACACAGGCAGGATCCAGAGCCACAGAGGGTGAGGCAATGCGAGGAAGAAAGGGCAAAATCAGTGTTTATCCATGGGCTTCAGGAGAGAGAGGAAAGGACACACACTGAAAGGAAGCAGGAAGAAAGGAAGGAGATTGAGAAAATCATAACAGAAATAGGTGAAGAGAGGGACGAGATTGTAAATTTTCAGAGAATAGGGGGGTACTCGAAGGTGAGAAACCGACCAATCAAGCTGATTCTCAGGACGGAAACAGTGCGGAACAGGATCCTCCAAGAGAAACCACGATTGAAATACTCGGAAGAGTACAAGAGGGTGTTCCTAGACAGAGACAGAACAAAATCAGAACGACAGCAGCTGAGGGAGAGGACAAAAAAGCGAAAGGAGCTAGGAAAAGAGACAAGGAGGGAACCAGCAGAGGTCAGTCAGAGCAGGACAGAACAGCAAGGGCAAGCACACACACAACTACTCTCAGAACCACACAACCTATCACACCATCCCAACACACCCTACAATCCATACCCACAGCCTCCACCCAACACCAAGCTATAGAACCCCACAGTATGCCACCAGGTCTCCCACCCTCACAGGCCCCCCAAACCACAGTGTTGGAAAGGAAACTGAAGGTATGGTACACAAACGCTGATGGAATAACAAATAAGTGGGAGGAGTGGCAAGAAAGAGTCAAAGAAGCATCACCGGACATCATAGCTCTCACAGAAACCAAGCTTACAGGTATGATAACAGATGCCATCTTTCCAACGGGATACCAAATCCTGAGGAAAGACAGAGGGAACAGGGGGGGTGGAGGAGTGGCGTTGCTGATCAAAAATCGCTGGAATTTTGATGAGCTGGAGAGAGAAGATAGCGGAGAAGAAAGTGATTACATAGTGGGAACACTTCACTCTGGAGGTCCCAAGGTGGTAATAGCAGTGATGTATAACCCACCACAGAACAGCAGGAGGCCAAGGCAAGAGTACGACGAGAGCAATAGAGCGATGGTTGACACACTGGCTAGAGTGGCCAGAAGAGCTCATGCATGCAGGGCAAAGCTCCTGATCATGGGTGACTTTAACCACAAGGAGATAGATTGGGAGAACTTGGACCCACATGGGGGCCAAGATACTTGGAGGGCTAAGATGATGGAGGTGGTACTGGAGAACTTCATGTACCAACACGTAAGGGACACTACAAGAGAGAGAGGAGAGGATGAACCAGCAAGGCTGGACTTAGTATTCACCTTCAGTAGTGCAGATATCGAGGACATCACATATGAAAGACCCCTTGGGGCCAGTGACCATGTGGTTGTAAGCTTCGAATACACAGTAGAGCTACAAGTGGAGGGAGAAGCAGGAAGGCCAGGACGAATGAAGCCAAACTACAAGAAAGGGGACTACACAGGAATGAGGAACTACCTGAACGGGGTTCAGTGGGACAGAGAACTGGCAGGGAAACCAGTTAATGAGATGATGGAATATGTAGCAATAAAATGCAAGGAGGCTGAGGAGAGGTTTGTACCCAAGGGTAACAGGAGTAATGAAAAAGCCAGGATGAGCCCATGGTTTACCCAAAGGTGCAGGGAGGCAAAAACCAAGTGTGCTAGGGAATGGAAGAAATATAGAAGGCAAAGGACCCAGGAGAATAAGGAGAACAGTCGTAGAGCCAGAAATGAATATGCACAGATAAGAAGGGAGGCCCAAAGACAATATGAAAATGACATAGCAGCGAAAGCCAAATCTGACCCGAAACTGTTGTACAGCCACATCAGGAGGAAAACAACAGTCAAGGACCAGGTAATCAGGCTAAGGAAGGAAGGAGGAGAGACAACAGGAAATGACCGGGAAGTATGTGAAGAACTCAACAAGAGATTCAAAGAAGTGTTCACAGAGGAGACAGAAGGGACTCCAGAAAGACGGAGAGGTGGGGCACACCACCAAGTGCTGGACACAGTGCACACAACCGAGGAAGAAGTGAAGAGGCTTCTGAGTGAGCTAGATACCTCAAAGGCAATGGGGCCAGATAACATCTCCCCATGGGTATTGAGAGAGGGAGCAGAGGCGCTATGTGTACCCCTAACAACAATATTCAATACATCTATCGAAACCGGGAGATTGCCTGAGGCATGGAAGACAGCAAATGTAGTCCCAATCTTTAAAAAAGGAGACAGACATGAAGCATTAAACTACAGACCAGTGTCACTGACATGTATAGTATGCAAAATCATGGAGAAGATTATCAGGAGAAGAGTGGTGGAACACCTAGAAAGGAATGATCTCATCAACAGCAGCCAGCATGGTTTCAGGGACGGGAAATCCTGTGTCACAAACCTACTGGAGTTCTATGACATGGTGACAGCAGTAAGACAAGAGAGAGAGGGGTGGGTGGATTGCATTTTCTTGGACTGCAAGAAGGCGTTTGACACAGTTCCACACAAGAGATTGGTGCAAAAACTGGAGGACCAAGCAGGGATAACAGGGAAGGCACTACAATGGATCAGGGAATACTTGTCAGGAAGACAGCAGCGAGTCATGGTACGTGGCGAGGTGTCAGAGTGGGCACCTGTGACCAGCGGGGTCCCGCAGGGGTCAGTCCTAGGACCAGTGCTGTTTCTGGTATTTGTGAACGACATGACGGAAGGAATAGACTCTGAGGTGTCCCTGTTTGCAGATGACGTGAAGTTGATGAGAAGAATACACTCGATCGAAGACCAGGCAGAACTACAAAGGGATCTGGACAGGCTGCAGAACTGGTCCAGCAATTGGCTCCTGGAGTTCAATCCCACCAAGTGCAAAGTCATGAAGATTGGGGAAGGGCAAAGAAGGCCGCAGACGGAGTACAGTCTAGGGGGTCAGAGACTACAAACCTCACTCAAGGAAAAAGATCTTGGGGTGAGTATAACACCAGGCACATCTCCTGAAGCGCACATCAACCAAATAACTGCTGCAGCATATGGGCGCCTAGCAAACCTCAGAACAGCATTCCGACATCTTAATAAGGAATCGTTCAGGACCCTGTACACCGTATACGTTAGGCCCATATTGGAGTATGCGGCACCAGTTTGGAACCCACACCTAGCCAAGCACGTAAAGAAACTAGAGAAAGTGCAAAGGTTTGCAACAAGACTAGTCCCAGAGCTAAGAGGTATGTCCTACGAGGAGAGGTTAAGGGAAATCAACCTGACGACACTGGAGGACAGGAGAGATAGGGGGGACATGATAACGACATACAAAATACTGAGAGGAATTGACAAGGTGGACAAAAACAGGATGTTCCAGAGATTGGACACAGTAACAAGGGGACACAGTTGGAAGCTAAAGACACAGATGAATCACAGGGATGTTAGGAAGTATTTCTTCAGCCACAGAGTAGTCAGTAAGTGGAATAGTTTGGGAAGCGATGTAGTGGAGGCAGGATCCATACATAGCTTTAAGCAGAGGTACGATAAAGCTCACGGCTCAGGGAGAGTGACCTAGTAGCGATCAGTGAAGAGGCGGGGCCAGGAGCTCGGACTCGACCCCCGCAACCTCAACTAGGTGAGTACACACACACACACACCCTCACACACACCCTCACACACACACACACACACACACACACACACACACACACACACACACACACACACACACACACACACACACACACACACACACATGCACATATATGGTAATGCTTTATTTACAGCTAGCAAAGTCAGGGTATTTCTCCAGAATGGTCTGTAATATACCACTGTGGATAAAATACTTAGCCATTTCTTGAACACTTCTGAGTGAGTTTTTTCTAAATTCATTAATTTGATCACACTCCAGTACATAATGACGCAATGTGTGACAATAGTCCATCTGGCAAAGTTTACATTTCGTTTGGTCTACATCTGGTGGTGGTGATTTAACCTGCCAAAGATACTTGTAACCCAGCCGGAGCCGGGCAGTAGTGACATCCAAGAGTCTGCTTATTTTGTTGGATGCACCATAGACATGTGGCTCCTCCTGCATGATGGAATGATGATAGATGGACTGACTTGTGTCAAACAAAACACATATTCAGTTTGCTCTATATTTTTGCTGTTAGGTTATGCATTGACACAAGTGTCGCTCAGTGAGGGGAATTTTGACGTTAAATACTTGAATCCCTGACCGGATTTGTCCATAGCTTTTACAAAGTTTTTCATGAGCCCAGTTTTGTGTGTAGTGGTGGTAGCAAAATTTTGTTTGGCTCAATGAGAGGTGGATGTTGAGCATTTTTCATGCCAGACTCCAATGATTGACGAGGTGGTCAGTCTCTCCTGATGTAGTGGGAACCTCTTGCACGGCTGTCCCAGTCACATAGACAGCAGCAGTACTTGGTGCATCCACCCTGCATTATTATAATAATAATCAAGGGGGAAGCGCTAAACCCGTAGGATTATACAGCGCCTGAGGGGCGATGTGGAAGGTATTCAGGTTTAATTCAGGGAACTGGAGAACAGATCCAATTCCCTAGATCAACAGTCCCTCACCAGCATCAAGGAACCTTCTTTGAGGGGATCCGTCCTGCAAGACCATCACAAGAGCAACAACCTTTAACTCACCACACAATTGCCATTGATGTTTGCAACACATGATTTATATTCTCATAAGTTTCTTTCATATGTGATGCATAGCCACAAGAACTGATGGTTTACTGTTGTCGTTATGCAGCAAGACAAGTTTCAGACTCGTTTTTGATGACTATGAACATTCTAATAATCACGAGGAGCGCTAAACCCGTAGGATTATAGAGCGCCTGATGGGGGGATGGAAGGTATCTAGGCTCAATTCAGGGAACCGGAGCATAGATCCAATCCCCTAGATCAAGAGCCTCTCACAAGCGTCAAGCAACCTCCCTTGAGGGGAAATCTATGAAGTCTCCAGTGACTGGGTTCGTACTCGATGCCAAGTGCTTCCATCAGACCATTAATATTGTTGCAGGACACTAAATCACCTTCCATTACGAAGAAACACTGCCACAAGCCTGTTGGAACCTGTTGCAACACGTTGGTCTATAATGAAAAGTAGAGCTAACAATTTTAACCATGATATTCATTATCAGTGACCTAAACTTAGAAATTGCTACTCTGGTCTTTGAAACATTTTGGTTGTTGACCAGTCTAATATGTTCATTTTTTCAGTATAACTTAGTCCATAATTACTATCACATTTGCTTTGTTTCGTAAAGTGAAGTCCAGGATCTTTACTTAATTCATGGTATAACAAATCTTTGATGACAATTGTTGTAGAGGTGTGAGTAAAGCTCACACCTCTACAACAACTGTCATCAAAGATTTAAGTTACATCAAGAATTAAGTAAAGATCCTGGACTTCACTTTACGAAACAGACAAAGCAAATGTGATAGTAATTATGGACGAGGTAGATTATAGTGGAAAAATAAATATATTAGAAGACGAGGGAACTTACGTGTCTCTTAAGTTGAATACATAGGTGACTTTGTAGCATCAGGGGGCAGCGGTAAACTTGTAGGGGTCATACAACACCTGTGAGAATGGATGTCATTCACATTATTCGCTGAATTAGAGCACGGGTTCAGTTTCTTGGATAAAGAGCATCTCACCAGCAACCTTCATAACACTCCCAGTCGACGGGTTTTAACAGCTTAACTTGCAGTAAAATTTTCATTGAAATTGATTAATAGTAAGGAAAGTTTCTATTTCTTCCCCCCCCCCCCCCTCACTCCTTCAGCCTAGACATGTCCAGTTCCATAGTTTGACCAAGCTTGGGAACCAATAGCCATTAAGAATAAGATTGTCAAAATTCCCAGCATCACTTAACTTTCACATTAAATTTGTAGTTAAACTCTGGAAAAGTCGAGATCCCTATGAATACCCCAGTGATTATTCAAGTCATAACGAAAGTCAAGACTAAGCCATGAGTTAGGACCCATGGCAGCAGCACTGATGCAAGTGGCTATGGGCAAGGCGCATGTATCCAATCCTTATTATATTGAAAACTTCCCTTAAGGAAGATTCCTTGGAGCTGGTGAGGGGCTCTTGATTTAGGGAATTGGTGCTCCATTTCCCTGAATTAAGCCTGAATACCTTCCACATCCCCCATAGGCGCTGTATAATCCTACGGGATTATACAGCCCGGTGGCCTGGTGGCTAAAGCTCCCGCTTCACACACGGAGGGCCCGGGTTCGATTCCCGGCGGGTGGAAACATTTCAACACGTTTCCTTACACCTATTGTCCTGTTCACCTAGCAGCAAATAGGTACCTGGGTGTTAGTCGACTGGTGTGGGTCGCATCCTGGGGGACAAGATTAAGGACCCCAATGGAAATAAGTTACAGTCCTCGATGACGCACTGACTTTCTTGGGTTATCCTGGGTGGCTAACCCTCCGGGGTTAAAAATCCGAACGAAATCTTAACTTATCTTAACGTGTCTTGATTATAATGAAGACTAACTGCTACACTCCGTCCTTAACATTTTGTATATATTTACAGAACGATTATTATTATAGTCAAAAAGCGCTAAGCCACAATTATTATTATTATTATAATCAAGGGGGAAGCGCTAAACCCGGAGGATTATACAGCGCCTGGGGGGGGGGGACGTGGAAGGCATTCAGGCTTAATTCGGGGAACTGGAGCACAGATCCAATTCCCTAAATCAAGAGCCCCTCACCAACATCAAGGAACCTTCCTTGAGGGGCTAAGCCACAAGGGCTATACAGCTTTACAGATCAAGTGCGCACATTCTGCTACAGCGTTTAATCCCCCCCACCCCACCCAAAAAAAAAAAAAATGGGGCCTGCCACCTCCCAAGAATACATTTACGTATGTGTCCCATAAATCAAGGCTAGAGATTACATTCAATGGGGGAAGCGCATTTAAGAAAAATTAAGATCCAAAGGTCTGTTTATCCAATTCTTTGGATCAAAGGCTTCCTGGCGTGGAACCAAGGGGGTTCAACGTTAATACCTGGGAAATGCTAAACCCATGACCGCGCCTTAATGCTTCATGGGTAGCTAAATGCCTTAGAGCTTTTCACAGGCACCTTTAAGCATTTTATAATTATGGTACTGAATCTCGGGTTAAGTCAATTGGGATTAGAGATGTCAGGGTAACGAGATTCAATCAAGAAATTTATGGAGGCAACAAGCCTGTAGAGGGTCATAGAACAATGAGGAAATTAGGTTTGATTCATGATAGAGTTTTGTTCAATTTCTTTTCAAGAGCCTTTCACCTGCTTCAACTCAATTATATTTTAAACACTAAACCCATAGGGGTCAAACAGCACATGGGAAATGGGTCAGAGGGGATAACTTATATTGTAATCATGGAGGAGCGCTAAACCCGTAGAATTATATAGCGTATGTTGGGAAGATGAAAGGTATTCAGGTTCAATTCAGGGAACCGGAGCACAGATACAATTCCCTAGATCAAGCCTCACCAGCATAAAGGAACCTACATCCCTTGAGGGGACAACTTTCAATCAAGCAACCCTCAAACTAATTTGGGGAGAACCAGATTGCCATTGATGCTAATTTATGGATGTTATTTGAAGGGATTGTAATCAATGAAAATTTGACCAAAGACTGGGTTCCCAAATTTATTGACTCTGCAGCTTTGGTTCAGCATTTCCAGCATTAGACAAGATTTGCATTATTATTATTATTATCAAAAAGAAGCGCTAAGCCACAAGGGCTATACAGCGCTGCAGGGCAGGAAGGAAGCGAGGGTATCAGGTGGTAAAAGGGAGATGGATGAGTAATAGGTTACGGAGAACAGCAGGGCAGTGGATGGTGAAAGGGTAAAGGGCAGCAAGAGACTGAGCTAGAAAGGGCTGAGGGGAGTGCGAAAGGTATCATCATCAGAGTTTGTGGAGTAAATCAGTCGTTGTCAAGAAGTCAATGAGAGGGTCAGGATTAAAGGAGGGTCCATCAGCAAGAAGGGAAGGTAAATAGTAGAGTGGAGACGACGACGGAGGTAAATTCTGCGTGCTCGTTGATAGAGAGGGCAGTCTAACAGAATGTGGCTAATCGATACGGGAACTTGACACTGATCACAGAGAGGAACAGGGTGCCTCTCCATGAGATACCCATGGGTAAGACGAGTGTGGCCAATGCGAAGGCAGGAGAGAGTGGTCTCCCAACCTCGGCACTGATGACAAGAAGATGGCCAGTAACCTATGCTCGGTTTAATAGAATGAAGTTTGTTACCGAGCAAAGTTGACCAACGTTGTTGCCAACGGGTATGAAGGTGGGTAGCTATTGCAGCAAAATAGTCCAGAAATGGAACACCTCTATAGGAAATTGGTAGGTCATTTACTGCTGACCGCGCAGCAGTGTCTGCCTGTTCATTGCCCTGTACGTCGACATGACCAGGGACCCAACAAAAAACAATATCTATGTTCGGTAGAGATACGGCGTAGCCAAAGTTGGATAAGGAGAACTAGGGGGGTGAGATGTATCAAATTTTCGTATAGCCTGTGGAGCACTAAGGGAGTCTGAGACTACCACAAATGATGACACAGGCATAGATGCAATACGAATAAGTGCTGTAAGAATGGCATACAATTCAGCAGTAAAAATGCTAGCCAAACATAGTAAATGCCCCCGCACGACGCTGTCCGGAAACACTGCTGCGAATCCGACGCCGTCTGAAGACTTAGGGCCATCTGTATACACAGTGATGGCATGAGAATGAGAGTGGAAGTGATCAAGAAAAAGAGAGCGGGAAGCCACCGTAGGCAGTTGGGCTTTCGAGCAAGGGAGTGAGAAAGAACAGACCCAAACAGCTGGAACTTCCCAGGGGGGTAGGGAAAAGTGAGATGCCACATGAACATATAAACGTGGTAACTGAAGGGAAGACAAGAGCGAACCTAGGCGAAGAGAAAAGGGACGGAGCAAACAGGGGCGGCGAACAAATAAAGAATGTCTACTAATATCGGTGACCATTCTATATTATTATTATAATCAAAAAAGAAGCGCTAAGGACCATTCTATAAATGGAAGGATTGTGGAGATCGTGAGAGCGTACATAGTAGCGAAGGCAATGGGCATCATGGCGATCAGACAAGGATGGAACATTCGCTTCTGTATAGAGGCTCTCAACAGGGGAAGAGCGAAAAGCACCAAGGCATATACGTAATCCGTGGTGATGGATGGGGTTAAGGCTAGAGAGAGTAGCAGGAGAGGCAGCTGAATAAATCTGGTCACCATGATCGAGTTTCGATAAAACGAGGGCTGAATGTAGGCGAAGCAGAGTTCGACGATCAGCTCCCCAGGAAAGATGAGCAAGGGTTTTAAGAAGGTTTAGCCGGCTGTGACAAGTTGCCTTCAGAGAGGTAATGGGAGGTTTCCAGGATAACCGACGATCAAAGAGAAGGCCTAGAAACCTGACTATCATGTTCGGGGATACGGGAGCCACAGAGATACAAAGGATGATCGTAGATGACAGAGCGTCTAGTGAAAGTAATCTGGTGAGTTTTGGTACTGGAAAAATTAAACTCATGCGTGGTGGCCCAAGTGGAAACACGGATGACCGCATGCTGGAGAGAAACGGCAATAAGATGACAGTCAGCGCCTGCACAAGCAATAGCGAAGTCATCAACAGAGTGATGACCAAATATTGGGTGGAAGAACAGAGGCCAAATCATTTATAGCAAGGAGAAAAAGCGTTGTGCTCAGAACACATCCCTGAGGGACTCCTTCAGCTTGGATGAAGTCCGGGGAAAGCACATTGTTGACTCAAACACGGAAATGTTTGTCAGTTAAAAAGGTCTTAAGGAAGGATGGGAGATTGCCTCGGAGGCCTAAGGAGTGGGCCTGGGCCAAAATATTATACCTCCAAGTTGTGTCATATGCCTTCTCAAGGTCAAAAAATATGGCAATAACTGAGTGATTATTCGCAAAGGCATTAGGAACATACGTATCCAAGCGTAGTAAGGGGTCTATGGTAGAACGGCCCTTACGAAAGCCATATTGACTAGCGGAGAGATTGTCGTCTCTAAATACCACATTAAACATCGATTTACCAGACGTTCCATCACTTTGCAAACTGCACTAGTAAGAGCGATGGGACGATAGTGGGAGGCATCATGTCCTGCAGTACCCAGCTTACGGAAAGGGAGAACAATGGCAGATTTCCACAACTGGGGAAGAACTCCTTGTGCCCAAATAAGATTGAAGAGGTGTAAGAGGACTACAAGGGCTGACTGATGTAAATGTTGTAACATACGAATATGAATGTCGTCAGGCCCAGCTGCAGATGATCGGCAAGCTGAGAGCGTTGCCTTCAGTTCCTGAAGTGTAAAAGGTACATTATACTGTTCTTCTCTGAGAGAAGAAAAGTCCAAGGGTACTAACTCTCTGGCAGACTTTGAGGAAAGAAACGAGGGGCATAGATGGAGCCCCTGGGAAATACGGACCAGACGAGTGCCAATTTCAAAGGCAAAATCAAGAGGGTTTGCTACATCAACACCAGCGACCCGTAGAACAGGAGCCGGGTCAGGAGAGTATTTACCACTCAATTTCCTCACTTTTTTCCAGACTGCACTCAGAGGAAGCAGAGGTGATGGTGGAAACAGGCTCGCCAGCAAGTGTGTTTAGCGTCACAGATGACACAGCGATCGCACGCTTCTGCTTAAAATAAAAAGTCTCATCGGTTCTACTGTACTGGTACCTGCCCCATGCAACGCATTTCAAACATACTGCACGAGCACAAGCAGACCACCAAGGCATGCACTTCTGAGAACGCCTGCCTGAGGTTTGGAGTATAGAATGAGAAGCTGCGGCATAAACTGATGTCGAGAAGAGGTGTAAGAGTTCATCAATGGAGGATGAAGAAGGAACCTCACTAAAAGCAGCGAGTTTCGAGTAAAGGTCCCAATCAAATTGCCCGATCAAATTGCCAGCGAGGGCTACGGAAAGGTGGTGAATAGGAAGGTGAAGTAAGAATGATAGGAAAATGATCGCTGTCATGTAAGTCTGGTAGAACAGACCAGGTGAAGTCTAGTGCAGTGGAGGAAGAGCAGACCGATAGATCGATGCAAGAGAGTAAGAGTATCAAAATGGGTGGGAGTACCCGTATTTAAAACACGGAGGGGGCGAGAGGAGAGAAAATCCTCCAACTGGATGCCACGCGAGTCACAATGAGACCCCCCCCCCCAGAGGAAATGGTGGGTGTTGAAATCACCAAGTAACAGAAGTGGTGGCAAGGATGAAACTAGAAAAGCAAAATCTGGGATAGAAAATGCTCGAGGAGAGAGATATAAGGAACATATTGTATACCACTTATTCAAGTGGATACGGGCTGCAGTGTAATGCAGCAAGGTATAGACAAATAGTTGACAGTATGGAATATCATTGCGTAGATGAGCACTTTCATTGAAGGTCCCATCTGAGAAAG
Source organism: Cherax quadricarinatus (assembly GCF_038502225.1). Lineage (NCBI taxonomy): Eukaryota > Metazoa > Arthropoda > Malacostraca > Decapoda > Parastacidae > Cherax > Cherax quadricarinatus. The sequence goes on along the minus strand of NC_091334.1, from coordinate 6,448,947 downwards.
GATCCAAAGAATACAATAAATTATAGCCTGAGAGAGGTTGGAAAACAGCCGAGTGTAATTTTGGTTCTTGTAAGCAAGCACCAACAGGGGAAAGCCTGGAAAGCAACAGCTGAAGCTCACCCCGATTACCCCTGAGGCCGCGGATATTCCACTGTAAATAGGCCATGATTGGCAATGAAGAAAATACCAGGAATCCGTAGGGAAAGGCACCTACGAACTAGAGGGGTTAGAAAAGTCAACGTGTGGTGGCATTGGAAGGCGTTCAAGTAGCGAAGGAACGGAGCGTTGCGAAGAGTGGAGTTGTGGAGATGGAGGAGAGGGAAGAGAAGGAACAGGAGGTGGATCAGTGTCCATTGAAGGTTTAGTCTCTGCAATATATTCTGAAATGGCTTCAAGTGTTTCTGAATTCAAAGATGTATGGGAGACAATATTGGAGGTAGGAGGAGGAGAGTGAGTAAAGATTGGGACAGTAATGCACTGTACCAAAGTAAGGGGGGGACGAAAGAGTGTAGGGGACTGGAGAAGTAGTGTGGGAGGGGACAGAAGAGGCAGAAACCTGGGAGGTGGCAGAAGAGGGAGAAACTTGGGAGGGGACGGGGGTGGAAGGCATAGTACGAGGAGGAGGGTGAACCTCCACACTTGTAATAGAGCCAGATAGAGGGGAAGAACTAGGTACAGAGCCTGGAAAGGTAAAGTGCAGAGGTGGAAGAAGGGAAGGAAGGGGCAACGAAGATTTGAGCACTGGGTTTTTTTTTGGACTTCTGAGAAGTAGAGGGGCGATTGGTAGGTGTCGTACGGGGTCGTCGATACCCGGGCTTGTGAGGAAGGACGTGAAGATGTGAGAACAGACAGAGTTGTAGTCGGGACATCAGAGCCAAGGACAGCAAAAGGATTAGATGCCAGAGTGGCTATGGGAGGGGTAACAACAGAGGCTGCAGAAGATGGGACTCCAAAAGTGGGGGGGACGTTTTGAAACACGAGAATAAGAAACACGGGGCAGTCTCCCTTGGAGGTGGAGATGAGTAACTGCCATAGCACAAGGGAGACCTGCTTCTTGAGGCAACGGATTTCACGCTCATTCAAGTAGACCTGGCAACGGCGAGAGTACGAAGGATGAGCCTCATTACAATTAAGGCAAGATGGAGGTTGACTGCAAGATGTATTAGAATGGTCGTCGGCACCAGACTGGGCATTCGGCCATAGATCTGCAATATTTTGCTGGGTGACCAAAACGCCAGCAAGTTCTACACTGTTGCGGTGTAGGGATCACCTTTCGAACTTGTAACCGATGACCCGCGACATACAGACGGGAGTTCTCGGCTGTCAAAAGTTAAACGAGCCACATTGCAAGGGTAACGTCTCCGCCCACGGGCAGGAAGGACACTAAGTGCCTACTTTGATGATTGGGAGATCCTGGAGTTCCAGCTGTTCAAGAATGTCATTGCCACATGACTGGAAATTCTGTTGGACTATGGTATGGGGCAGAATGACAGTACCACTACAAGAATTGAGAGAAGTTTTTCAATAGTGATAGGAGTAGTATCGATATTCGAAAGGAGAGAAAGATCATGAGCTTGGGTAGCATTCTGGACAGTGACTATGCACATACTGCTCTGAGAGCATGAAATGAAATCTCTAACATGACGCAGGAGCGCTTTGCCAATACTATGGTCAGAAAGGTAGGCAGAAGTCGGTCTTAAAGTAAAGAATTTAGTCCATTGTGTGGTCCGAAACCGAGCGTGGAGAGGGAGTGCATGACGTGTTGTCTTTTCCGAGTAGAATGGGAAGGTAACGAAGGAGCATCTGGAGACTGACGTTGGCGTTTAGGAGTAGGACCGGAGTTGGTCCGGCGTGAAATGGGCGGGCGATTCGAAAATTGCCGTACCCTAGAGGGAGAAGCCGGAAGCATAGTCAAAGGAGAGCGGAGTTCAGACAAATCGAAGGAGTCAGTCGAAGCCCCGGTACCTGAAGCGGGTGAGGAAACGGCACCAGCAAGAGGTACAGGGGCATCAGGAGTGTCCGAAGAGTGGTCTAAAAACAAGGCAGGGTCAGAATGGGTGCAGTATCAAGAAGGCCCCGGGGGTAGTGGGTTCATGGATTGGGTTCTCCATGGTTAGGTTACTCCTTTGCTTTTTGTTTTTAAGAAAAAAAAAAGGAATAAAAAAAGGGGGGAGCAGGGAGGAATAGTTCCCAGGAGGAATGAGAGGGCCGGAAATCTCCCTCCGCGCCCAAGAGGACCTCAGCACCGCTAGTAGCGCAGATGCAGCATGGAACCCGTGCCATACCCTACCCTTCTTGCCAGTAAACCAGCAATCCGGGATAGCAACCTCACATCTGCCGAGCTACCTCGGTCGGACAAAAGAGAGGGCGGCCGGATATCCGCCACAAAGCATACCTCCTTCGGCCACCACCCCTGGAATCCGAAAGGTGGCTTCCAGAGATGCACCCGTTGCCCGAAAGACACCCAAAGCTACTCCGGGATACAGGAGAGGGATCGGGACATCCCCAGGCGATCCAGATTCCACGGCAAACTACACCACCGCCAAGAACCTCAACAGAATGGGATGGACCCCAGTATCCTTTCCCCTACCTAGGAACTAGCGTGCCTGTGGGAGAAATCCCAAAGGCCAAAAAGAGGAATGGCAAAAGGGAAGGGTGGGGAGGAGGAAAGGAAAAAGGGGAGGATGGGATAGGGGAGGGGAGTTTGGGGGGTTAATTAGGTTCGGTCTGAGGAAGACCGACAGGGTTAATTCCTCAGACCAAGAGCCTCTTCACCACGCCAAGGAGCCCCCCTTGAAGAGGGACAAGATTTGCAGCAATTTGTTGAATTGAATTCCTGAGATTGTCCTTCATACATCTTTGATAAGGCTTTCTTCAAATATGCTGCAGAGATTGACCTTCATATTACTGACTGGCCACCATGTGCTAGAAATCAGTTTGTTCTCCCCTCCAAGACACTTTGTACTCTAAGTCAGAATTAATGATACAATTGTAGTCAAGGTATGCAGGCTGAGGACATTATTAAAGGTTATATTAAGTTGGGACTACCTGGAGTACACGTGGGCTAGTTAAAAATTTACTTGATAAGTATAGGAAAGCACTGGTTGGGCAATTTAGAGTTTTCTCCACTAAGTCATCGAAATGAAAACTTATTTTGACAAGAGGTTTGACAGGTATACAAATGAACTACCTACTAGCATGGGTCACAAGTGTTAAGTCAATTAGGAAATTGCCCATGTACATTATAATAATCAAGGGGGAAGCACTAAACCCATAGTATTATAGTGCCTGGGGGAGGGGGGGGGATGATGTGGAAGGCATTCAGGCTTAATTCAGGGAACTGGAGCACAGATCCAATTTCCTAAAGAGCCCCTCACCAACATCAAGGAACCTTCCCTGAGGGGCCATGTACATTAAGAATTGTAATTATTATAATCAAAAAAGTGCTAAGCCACTAAGAATTGAAAGTTTTGTTATAAACTTAAGTTTATCACAAGTTACCTTATTCAAGCCATTGAATTACTTTATGGAACAAATAATGCCATGCTAGTTATAACACTGAAGGAACTTCAGAACTTAATACTTTCATCCCTACCTGGGATGAAGTTTGTGAAACCAATTGAAGTTAGCATCAGGGTGGGTGGGTTTACCTAAGCAACCAGGTTAAGGAAAAAAGTTTTGTAATTAAAAACTTTAATACAAGCTGTAAACAAAAATAGAACAAAACAGGAATGTTGTATGGAAAAAACTACATGGTAGTTAACTGAAGAATGAAATGCAGTTTCATTGGTATCCTTTGATTACACTATGAAAATACTGAAGTTGGCAGAAGAATAATTCTACCAATAGCATTGGAAAGATCAAAAAAAGTTAATCGTACTCTCCTTCAACTTCACCCTCTTCCTCAAATTCTGCTTCATCATCAGCAGTAGCTTCCTGGTACTGCTGGTATTCTGAAACCAGATCATTCATGTTGGATTCAGCTTCTGTGAACTCCATTTCATCCATACCTTCTCCAGTGTACCAATGGAGGAAAGCCTTGCGCCTGAACATAGCTGTGAACTGTTCACTAACACGCTTGAACAATTCCTGGATAGCAGTAGAATTTCCAATGAATGTAGAAGACATTTTTAAGCCTCGAGGTGGAATGTCACACACTGCTGTCTTAACATTATTGGGAATCCATTCTACAAAGAATGAGGAATTCTTGTTCTGGATGTTGTACATCTGATCATCAACTTCCCGCATTGACATTCTGCCACGGAAGATAGCAGCAACAGTAAGGTAACGTCCATGACGAGGATCACATGCAGCCATCATGTTCTTTGCATCAAACATCTGCTGAGTGAGTTCTGGAACTGTGAGAGCACGATACTGTTGTGATCCACGGGCGGTAAGAGGAGCAAATCCAGGCATGAAGAAGTGAAGTCTAGGGAAGGGCACCATGTTAACAGCAAGCTTCCGGAGATCAGCATTTAGCTGACCAGGGAACCTTAAACACGTAGTCACGCCAGACATTGTGAGGGAAACTAAGTGATTCAGATCTCCGTAAGTTGGGTTTTGCAGTTTGAGCGTTCTGAAGCAAATGTCATACAATGCCTCATTGTCAATACAGTAAGTTTCATCTGTGTTTTCAACTAGCTGATGAATTGAGAGGGTAGCATTGTAAGGTTCCACTACTGTATCAGATACCTGGGGAGAAAATTTTTTTTTAAGGCAAACATGCAAACTATTTTTTTTTTTGGGGGGGGGGGGGGGCAAAAATTAATTTAGTACACCTTTAGAAATTTTACTAAGCCTATAAAGGCTAAGACCAATAAAGCAAGAATCTAATTCACTAAGTATTTAATTAAACTAATAGTTACTAAAATTAAATATGAAAATTCTCACCTTTGGAGAGGGCACAACAGAGAAAGTAACCATGATCCTGTCTGGGAATTCTTCACGGATTTTTGATACAAGGAGGGTACCCATTCCTGAACCAGTACCACCACCCAAGGAATGAGTTAACTGAAATCCTTGCAAACAGTCACACTTTTCAGATTCCTTTCTGACAACATCCAATACAGAGTCTACTAGTTCTGCTCCTTCTGTGTAGTGACCCTTTGCCCAGTTATTTCCAGCACCACTCTGACCTAAAAAAATAAATGCATTAAGTAAACAGTACTTCATTTAATACAAAAGTTTGGAAGTCTTCAGAATAATAAAAAAAGTTAGGCTAGTCTTAATTTTAAGACTGTCTTTAGTCAAATCTGTACAGAATTAAAGATACACTAATACCTATTGTACTAAGTTCACAACCTTAGTTTAACCAGACTTCAGTTTAAGAAAAACTTAAAAATTACAAAAACTGTAATTTTCGTGTATGTACATATAAAAAAAAGATCAGCCCAATACCAGTACAAAATCTTGTACACTTTACAGTGTGGTAATGTAAAGATTACTTAACCTACAACTATACTCCACAATGCCAAATTAACTTACGATTAACCCTTTCAGGGTCGGTCCTGTAATACGGCTTTGAATCCACAGGTGGTCCCGTAATATTACACATTCTAGCAGCTTCCCATCTTGTGGGAGAAAGCTGGTAGTCCTACATACGAGAGGATGGGTCTGGGTAGTCAGTGCTCAGCAGCAAAGTGGCATAAAACAGACCGATGCATTTTTATATGGTTTTAATGGTTGTATTTTCAGTTAGTGTCATTTGATAAATGGAAGATTTAGATTTTTGAATGGTTTACAGAAAGTAGCTTGAAATCGAGTTAAAAGTAGCAGAAATAAAAGATTTTTGCCGATGTTCAAGAGTAAACCAAGACGTGTGCCCAATACATGTCAACTAGCTGGTCTAACATGCACTCGTGAATGCACCGACATACAAATATTACCATTATGCAGTGGTCTGAATAACAGTAAATTTTTTTTTTTTTTTGCATGAATAGAAATTCAAAGTGCAAAGGAAATACAAGGGGCCTGGAGACGTGACTAATGAACAATGATATTTTAATGCCAGGAACATCTACGTTTATCCTGGGCCCTATGCTGAAATTGGCCTCTAATTTTGTGCAAAATTTGTCAAATTAGTAGTGTGATTAACCCACTGACTGTCACAACCCCAAATCCTGAGGTCTCCTGGTGTCGCAAAATTAAAAAACAAATGTTATGAAATGATGTTTTCCCAATTGTAATAACACAAAAGAACGAAATTTCATGGAAAACTGATGGAATTAAGCTCTCGCGAAGTTAGTGACCTCAGTGATATTATGAATCGGTGATTCTGCCCACTTTGAGCCCTATTTTCAGCTAATTCCATTGTTTCAGTCGACCAAATTGGTATTTTAGAACTATTTTTTCTATCAATCGAGAACAAGACTGCCCATTTACCGATTTCAACTACCCAAAAACGTGGTCAGAAATTTGCAATTTGGCCAATTTCACGAAAATTAAATTGCAATTTCAAAATAGGGTCCAGAATGAACAATGCAGACATTCCTGGCTCTAAAATAACATTTATTGGAAAATTACGTGTTTACTTTCGAACATCGGCAAAAATCAAACATTTCCCCTACTTTTAGCTCCATTTCAAGGTTTTCATAGTAAAACTAATCAAAATCGCCTCTATTTCTATACGTTTTTCATTCTATCAAAAGAGACCAAGGAAACTAGAAAACAACCATAAATACTATATGAAAATAGACCACAAAGTCAGCATTTTAATTAAAAGTGAATTTTTCTTATTATGCACTGCGTGCTGCAGGATTTTTTATATGGTGCACACTCGCCACAGACCCATTCTCTCATGTTGGCCTACCAGCTTTCTCCTGCTTGATTTGAAGCCACTAGAATTTACGAGTATACATGTATATACGTCAAACACAGTGGCTTGTAAGACATGACCGAAACAGTCAAAGGAGTAATTTTGGGTAGTTGAAATGTGTAAATGGGCAGTTTCTTGTACTCTGAATAAAAAAAAAGTTCTAAGTAAACAGCTACAAGTTTGGTCAACTGGAACAAAACTGGCCCAAAATAGGGCTCAAGCAGGCAAAAGCACTGATGTGTAACTATTGCTGAGACTGCTAACTTTGTGAGTAATTCTAAGTTTTTAGAAATTTCATGCTTTTGGTTTCATTACCTTGGGATTTTTTTTTTTTTTTTTTTTTTTTTTTTAAATTTTGACCCTGGGAGCAAGTTTGCGAGCAGGGTTCTCAACACTCGCAGGGTTAAGTATGATCACCTTACTACCAATGCAACAGCATTAAAGGAAGTTTAAACCTTTATGTCCAGCAAAGTACTACACTTGTGAGGGGGAGGGGGGAAAGGATGCTATCACCATTTAGAGTAGTGCAGTTACAAGGCTTAAGATTAAAAGCTTTTTATAGCATCAAGGATATTTGTGCTCTTCAATAATTTCAAAATAGTCTGATTCCATAAGGTTTTTACACAACCCCTTGGTACCTCTTCACCAGCAATCAACTTAAGCCTCGTGTTATTAGGATTTAAATTTAACAAATTTTATTTACCAATAAGTTTTGCAAAATTTAGTTACAACTGGAAAAGCTAATTAGGCAAGTCAAGAACATGGGCCTTGCAAATATTTTTAAGTGGTATTTTAATTATGCTTGAAGATAGCCAACAATGGGCAAGCCTCAACATGCAAGGTAATTTAAGTACTATTTCAAAAATTTAGAGCTCCATGTTAAAATATGGTCTAATAAGCTATAAATTTATACAAGCTTTACAAAGGCCTATTTGCACAATTTACAAACTAATTGCAATTTAACACTTTTAACCTAAAACTTACTCTCAGGTACCAACTCCTGACTTACCTATTTGCAGCTGTTGTAACCAATTTTCCTATATACTGCTGTGAGCAATGAGACATTAACAGCTTTTTTTTTTATACATAAAGTTATGGCTACAAATTTGACCATTCCATTTGAAATTTATTCTTAGATCTATATGCATATCAGCACAATCTTAAGAAATCAAAGACTTCAATGCAAAATTTTTTACTATGGATATAAACATTAAAAGTCCAACTCCATTTGGTCATTTAAGAACCTCTTAAAACTGGAACTAAGTAATGCAATCAAACTTTCTTACCAAATACAAAACTGTCTGGCTTAAAAAGCTGACCATGAGGTCCTGCCCGAACACTGTCCATGGTGCCAGGCTCCAGATCCACCAAGACAGCACGTGGAACATACTTTCCCTGATTGCCCTCATTGTAGTATACGTTAATGCGCTCTAACTGAAGATCCATCAGCTCTTTCTCCACACCAGCAGTATATTCTCCCGTTGGTTGAATGCCATGTTCATCACTGATGATTTCCCAGAACTGAAAAAAAAATTTCAGTACATCAATCTAAATATCCTACAATTTGCTAAATTATGTTCCTGCATACAATTTCAAATTAAGGCCTACCATGAAAGATTTATGGGAAAGTATGACAATGCACTTTCAGGTTACAAGTGTGCTGCTAAAACCACTTCATACAAACTTCATTTGGGCAATGTGTCACCAGGTTAAATTTAACTCCAGTAGATTGTTTCCCCAGGTTCAATCCTCAAACTGCCTTGCTAATCCAACTTTCCTTTTAAATACACTTGCCAATAATTATGGTTTCAGCCTGAATGTTTGGGCAATTCAGCAATTTTCAAAAATATTAACACATTAAAAATAAAACAAACTAGCATAAAAAGCTATCACACTAAGTTAAAGAATCTTTCAATACCATTAAATTCTTTAACCCTTTCAGGGTCCGTCCCGTAGATCTACGGCTGGTCGGTGAGTGTCCAAACCGTAGATCTACGCCATGAGCTCAGCTCACTGATAAACTGTGAGTGGTACATTTGGGTCTAGATATGAGAGAATACATCTATGTGGTATGTGTGCACCACATAAAACAGATCCTGCAGCACACTGTATAATGAGAGAAAAAACTGAAATCATGATTTTTCGATTAAAACAGCAACTTTGCAGTATTTTTTCGTATGTTTTTTATAGTTGTATTTGCGATTTCTTGGTCTGATAGAATGGAAGACATGTTACAGAAATAGAGATGATTTTGATTGGTTTTAGCACAGGAAATGGCTTGAAACTGAGCTCAAAGTAGCGGAAATGTTAAATTTTTGCCGATATTCAAGAGTAAACAAACGACCTCACACGTCTAATACACGTCAGCTGGTGGGTCTAATACATTCACAAATATGGTGATGATATTTATACAATTATTACAGTATTGCATAACAGTAAATCTTCTATTTTTTGGTGTGAATAAAAATTCATTATGTGAATAAAAAATCAAAATGGAATTTATTTGTAAAGCCTCAAAACATAACTAATGAACAGAGGAAATGTTAGTTTAGTGCCAGGAATGCCTACATTGTTTATTCTGGACCCTATTTTGAAATTGGAATATTTTGAACTTTGTGTTAAATTGGCCAAATTAACAATTTCCGATCACTATTTTGTAGTTGAAACAGTTGATTTGGCGATTTCTTGTGCTCAATCGATAGAATAGAAGCAATACTAGTGAAATAGCTAAGAATTTGGTTGATTGGAATAATATAATTGGCCTAAAATGGGAGTCAAAGTCGGCAAAATCGCCGATTCGTAAATATCGCTGACACATCAAAATTCGCGAGAGCATAATTTCATCAATTTTCCACCAAATTTCGTACTTTTTGTTTTATTACCTTCACAAAAAGATTCTCTACGATTTCATAAGAAAAAATAATTTTTTTTTTTGAAAATTCTTGGACACTGGTGCGTGACTCCAGATTTGGGCCTTGGACCCTGAAAGGGTTAAATACACAGACCAGTTGGACAAGTATTGAATGCGTGACATTTGTTTACTCAATCACCAAAAATGAAATTTCTGCTACTTTAAACAGAATTTTAAGCTACTTTCAGTCCAGAAAGGCTTCTATTCTATCAAACAAGATCAAGAAACTGGAGAATACAATATTCAAGAGCTATGAAAACACAAAGGGGCAGGTATAAACCAAAACCTGGGTTGTCCCCCCCCTAAATTATAGTGCAATAAGATTTATATGGTGTGCACTTACTACACCCATTTTCTCATGTCTAGGCCCAAATTTACCACTAGTTTCTCGGAGCAAGCAGAGAGCTCATGGCCTAGTACAATAGGACCCACCCTCAAAGGACTAGAATAACTTATCAACAAAGGGGGGAGGGGGGGGGGCACCAAGCTTTCTTCCACTTTCCAGGGATATACTTACGCACATGACCTATGAAGTTACAAAGTCAGAGAAGGCTACTAGATTATGTTTAGCATCTGGTGGAATGCAAGGTTATCAGGTTCAAATTAAGGGATGTAATTTGAAATTAACTGGATTGTGCCCCCTCACTGGCATCAAGGAGCTTTGCCAACAGTCTAGTCATGTTAGCCTACACATTTTAGTTAAAGCCATTGATCCCAAGCAACAACAGTAGTTCATTTAGTAACAGCAATGATTAGTTCACCAATTCAACTAGGTCAAAAAAATTTATCAAGTTGGCAATCCAATTTGAAGTCCTGAACTACTTCAGACTTCACCCTGCCAAGAAACCTAAGAACATAACACTGCAGCAGGCCTGTTGGCCCAGGCAAGACAGGTCCAAGTTACCTACTGACTTAAGCCACTGACCAAACCTAGTCGGGCGACACTCGCCCACAACCACTTTCATTTATCGAACCTTTTTAACCCGTAAATGGTCCAAATTTATACATACGTTCACTACCCCAGTGCCCTGAATTTTTTTAATTAAAAAAATTTAAAGCACATTTTTCTAAGGGTAATAGGATAAAATTTTTTAGGGTCAGTACTTAGAGATATGAGGCCGAGAAGTTGGCACTGGATGCTCACGTGACAGCAACATCGAGTCCTGCCACTTGCTTAAGTTTTGCCTATATACCTTTTTTCTATTTTTCATATTTTATATAATTTACATGTTCTGATAATTACAATTTGTAGTAGTTCTTGTCACTTCATAACCAATCTTTGTTCTGACACTAGTATTAGGTACTGAAATTATACTCTGTTGAACACTGACAGGTGGACATTTACACCTGCCTGGATCATTTACTTTTGTCTTGGAATATATACAGAGTATTTATAGGTCCCAGTAATGCTTTGGATATGTGGAAGTATATAAGGAAAAGGAGAATACATAGTAATAAAATAAGTTCCCTTGAAGCACGAAAAACAAAGTCCACCCCTGACAGTGACGTGATAAGATGAGAACATTTGAAAAGGGCTGACATTTGATGAGCATTCGCGAGGGTGCAGTGACAAGACTAAGCTTTGCTTTCGCTTTTACACAAACATGTCTATTTGTCTGTCAAACTATCCATCTAGCTCTGTCTCAGACAAGACTGTCGTCCTCACGTTTACTCATCTTCCGAGTGTTGGGAGGAGGTTGAGAAGAGAGGTAGGGTTAGGAGGGTGGGTAGAGAAAAGAATGTGGTAGGAGGTGGCAAGGGACGTAGAGAAGAAAGGTAACCGACACCTCGAATCCGAGCCATTTTCGATGGGTTTGGTTCATAGGTTATCCCTTACAAAAATATATAAGGAACCTTCAACAGACGCACAAGGACATTATAATTCCGAATATCAAACAAATTGTTACACTGTCCAGATTTTTTTCGAGTTAACCTAGGTATTTTACACTATGCTGACAGACCGACACACACACACACACACACACACACAGACACACACACACACAGACACACACACACACAGACACACACACACACAGACACACACACACACAGACACACACACACACAGACACACACACACACACACACACACACACACACACACACACACACACACACACACACACACACACACACACACACACACACACACACACACACACACAGACACACACACACAGACACACACACACAGACACACACACACAGACACACACACACAGACACACACACACAGACACACACACACAGACACACACACACAGACACACACACACAGACACACACACACAGACACACACACACAGACACACACACACAGACACACACACACAGACACACACACACAGACACACACACACAGACACACACACACAGACACACACACACAGACACACACACACAGACACACACACACAGACACACACACACAGACACACACACACAGACACACACACACAGACACACACACACAGACACACACACACAGACACACACACACAGACACACACACACAGACACACACACACAGACACACACACACAGACACACACACACAGACACACACACACAGACACACACACACAGACACACACACACAGACACACACACACAGACACACACACACAGACACACACACACAGACACACACACACAGACACACACACACAGACACACACACACAGACACACACACACAGACACACACACACAGACACACACACACAGACACACACACACAGACACACACACACAGACACACACACACAGACACACACACACAGACAGACACACAGACAGACACACAGACAGACACACAGACAGACACACAGACAGACACACAGACAGACACACAGACAGACACACAGACAGACACACAGACAGACACACAGACAGACACACAGACAGACACACAGACAGACACACAGACAGACACACAGACAGACACACAGACAGACACACAGACAGACACACAGACAGACACACAGACAGACACACAGACAGACACACAGACAGACACACAGACAGACACACAGACAGACACACAGACAGACACACAGACAGACACACAGACAGACACACAGACAGACACACAGACAGACACACAGACAGACACACAGACAGACACACAGACAGACACGAGTTAGTTTTTTTTTTATATTTCCTCGACCACTTGTGGCCACATCCACCTCAAAGGCAGGAAAAATAAAACATACAAGTTTGGAGCACTAGCGGTAAAAACATGCGTTTGGACCGTTTACGGGTTACAAGTACAATGTTTTAGTTTGTTCCACTCATCCACAACTTCAAACCAGTGCTTTCCTGCATTCTGAAATTAAATTTTTCTAACTTTAAACCATTGCACCAAGTCCTATCTTTGCTAGATATTTTTAACCAAGTTATTTACATCCCATTATTCCCATTTTCCACTTATACACCTTAATTAAGCATACCCCCCCCCCAAATTGTACGCCTTTCTCGAGTGCAGATTCAGGGCCTTCAGTCTATCTTCATAGGAAAGACTTCTGATACATGGGATCAACTTTGTCATCATTCTCTAAGTTTTCCAGTGCATTTATATCCATTCTGCAATACAGTGACCAGAACTGAAGCATAATCTAAACAAGGCTTCATCAAAGAGTAACAACTTAAGGACTATGCTCCTTGATGTGAAGACAAGAATTCTGTTCACTTTACTGAACACTTGAGCACTGTTGTCTTAGATTACTGACAACAAGAACTCTAATCCCTTTTGTAATCAGTAAAACAGATCTATATTTAGTTCATATGTGGCATGGATATTTCCCTGTCCAATGCTCAGAACTCCACATTCGTCTATATTGAACTTCATCTGCCACTCCTACGACCACTGCATCAGTCTATTCAAACCTTTCTGGAGTGCTTTAACCCTCTGACTGTCAGTGTCGTATACACACGTCTTACAAGCCAGTGTTTTTGACTTAATATGCTAAAGCTCTAGCAGCTTCAAATCAAGCAGGAGAAAGCTGGTAGGCCAACATGCGAGAGAATGGACGCTCGGTCAGTGTGCACAGTATAAAAAAAAATCCTGCAGCATGCATAGAAAAAATAACTTAAAACTCCAACATTGAGGTGTATTTTTGTACAGCATTTATGGTTGCATTCTAGTTTTCTTGGTCTCATTTCATAGAATGAGATACTACAGAGATGATTTCAATTGGTTTCACGATGAAAAGGGCCTTGAAATTGAGCTCAAAGTAGCAGAAATATTTGATTTTTGCTGATGTTCAAGAGTAAACAAATGACATCACTGCAGTCATGAATGGGTTGACATTAATACAATTACAATAATGCAGTAGTCTGCATAACTAAATTGTGTGAATAAAAATTTGAAATAGAAAGCAAAAGTAATGCGAGAGGGGCCTGGAGACACTACTAATGCAGTGTTATTTTTATGCCAGGAACGTCTGCATTGTTTATTCTGGACCCTACTTTGAAATTGGCATTTTAGTTTGTGTGAAACTGGCCAAATTGCCAATTTTACCACTATTGGGTAGTTTAAATCTAAACAGGCAGTTTCTTTTACTCAACCCATAGAACAAACGGAGTTCTAAAGCAATGGCTACGAGCTGGAATTGGCTGAAAATAGGGCTCAAAATGGGCGAAAAAGCTGATGCGTAGTATATATCGAGATTGCCGACTTCACAAGAGCGTAATTCTGCAAGTTTTCCATCAAATTTCGTACTTTTGGCGTCATTACGATTGGGAAAAGATTATCTACAATTTCTTTTTTTCAAATATTTTGCAAGACTTCAGGATTTGGGGTCTCAACAGTCAAAGGTTAATGAACCGACTGCCTATTTTGGTGTCATCAGCAAACTATGTGGCTATTTATTCCCTCATCTATGTCGTTTATGTAAATTGTGAAAAAGGGGCCCCAACACTGACCCCTGTGGAACACCACTTGTTATTCCCCCATTTTGATTTCTCTCCATTTATGCAAACTCTGCTGCCTATCTGTCAACCATGCCTCTACCCACAAAAGCATTATTCTGTGTGCCTTAATTTTTCCAAATAGTCTGATGTGGGACTACCAAAAGTCTTACTGAAGTCCATGTACTCATTACCATGATCTACCTCCTCAAATACACGAGTGAAAACTCTCTGGTCCCAAATTTCATTAACAGATCTTCCTTTGCCCCCTCCCTTACAACACTCAAAGCCATGGTTACAATGTGATGCAGCATTACTGAGGTCATGTGTATATTCAGGTTCTAAATGTGGAAGAATCAAAACTGCAATTATCACTGAATATTCAGACTGATGACATTACTTAAACTAAATGAAGGCAAGAAGTTGTTTTAATGGTACTGCTAATATGCAGCCTGTGGCATCAGCAATCTGGGGGAATATTCATAGTTTGACAAATTAAATATTTAAGTTTATTTGTAATCACTATGCAGAAGCTATCTTGATAGGTAGTCTACTTATTTTCAGTAGTTTGACTACTTTGGTCATCAAACTTCAGACTATTGAATGTAAAGGTAGATTGGTGTTGCATTGACTCCTATCAAAGCAAGAATTTGAAAATTTAAAAGAATAAATATATTCCTTGTATGCTTGTACCCCTGGTCACAGACCAGGCCACGGTAGCATTGACCCCCAGAACTATCCAGGCAAGCTCCAGGTACAGCCTGCCGGGTCGCCATCTGGAGAATACCCAGGCCGGAAGTACCAGCAAATCATTAATGAATGAATGAACCCCTCTACATTGTGCTTAGAATTTTTATTTCCAAGGACCCTTTCATGGTAGCCTAAAGTTGTTGGCTCATTTTAAAAGCTAAATCTCAGTAGTACCAGTTCCTAGTAACTGGTTACCAGCAACCAGTGTACCAGTAGAAGACTCACTACCAACCATCTGTGTGAATCACAGACTTATTCATGTTGCTGCTGACTATAGCATGATTTCAAACACCGCTCACCCTGTAGGCACTGGTGGGTCAGTCTAAGAGGGAGCAGAGGCAGGTCGGCTGATGGTGCTTCCCATTCTTCCCGTTATATATTATACGTACTACCAGCCTACACGAGTATTTTTACCCCATCCACGTTATCGAACCCACATGACAATTGGTGGCACCGGTGTGGGCGTGGATTTACGGGTAATTTCAGACGTTAGAAGACTGTTTGTGGGTTGCCGGCAGGTCAGAGGTGAACCGTCTGCCACCTCCAGCTAGCAGCTACCCTCACTCTCCTCCAGCCTGTGTACTCTAGCCAGTGTGCTAATTGCTTCAATCTCCGAGGGGTTGACCCGGATTTTGCAATTAAGCCAGTCAATAAGCCAGACTGGAAGTGAACGCTAGTCAGCCTGCGTCAGCCTACCATCCAGCCTGTCCTGTCATCCACCTGCTCCTTCATGCTGTGTGCATCGTTACAAGTCTCCAGTCAGCCATTCTCGTGGGTTAAGCCAGTCAGCCAACCCAGCTTCCTAACCCAGCTGAGAGAGAGAAGTAAGCCACGCAAGTTCCTCTGAAGTATTGCCTCATATCGCCAGTTCGATGCTGCTAAGTGGTCTTCACCATCCCTGTGGCATAGAGTGGCTTAGTTAATCAAGCCACCTTCGTGAGTAGCGAGTGGCAGTGCACGCCAGTGAGCGCCAGCGAGTGAGTCACGCTCCCTTCACCCACCCGCCACCCACTTCTACCTGTGGCTTTTTCCACCCTTGTACCGGGTCCTAGTACTGTTTTGGCTCGCATAATTGGTCAAGAGATTGTAGCTAGCGCCAACGATAAGCCAGTTATGCGAGTTCACCTAGAAAGCACATTTCTTCCGACAACAGTGAGTGTAGGAGGCATCACCCACACAGGACAACCTTCTCATCACTCATCATCCCGTCTACCACTCCAGACTTCAGTGATAATTTTCTGTTTAGACATTTTCCTGCATTTAAAGACATTTGCATGTGCGAGACATTTACAGTGAATTTCTTGTGTACTCTAAACCTTGTTTTCAGTGTAGACGCAGTTTCTTTGACTCATTATTTTTGCAATATTTCAGCGTTATCGCTCATCTCATACTTTTATCTGCTTTTTTTTATGCTACTCTGTCTGTAGTAAGTATTATTGTGTAGTGTACCAGTCAGTCACTCCATGTGAAGTAACAATTTTTTTATCTTGTGTTCTTTCAGCATTGTATTCTCCAGTATTTGTCATTGTAGTTCATGCAGTGATATTCACCCCAGTATACTAAATTATCCATTTATTTCTGTGTACTTTATTTTTTTTTTCGTATGCAAGCAGTCATTCCTTTGAATTTTTTCACATACATGTACTTGTGTACCATTATTTTTGCAAGCAATTTTTGTCGTATCAGTCACAGCAAGATTTTGTTGAAAATATACAAAAAAAAAAAAAAATGAATATGTGAATATGTTGTGTGTGCCCCGCCACTTGTAAGCGTTACACTTAGTTTTGTTTGTTTTATTTTTATTCATATTTTTCATATTTCTTTGAACAAATTCACTCTTAGTGTAATTTAAATTTCTTTTTAACGTAAAGTGTTTTCTTTGCTCTGAGTAAATTTTTGTCTAATTTACAATTAAGAGTTAAAGTGTTCAGTCCTTCATATTTTTACTTTATTTAACCTACATTTTCCCAGTAACTTTATTGCTACATTGATTATTTCTGCACCTTATTTTGTTGCACTTTCTGCAGCAAATCATTTCTTTTATTGATATTTTTATGCATTATTCTCAGTTCATTATTGTTTTGAGTCCTGTTTTTCATTTTATTATTTTTCCTCGTGTTGTCTTTGCATTATATTTTAATTTTGTTTATGCATTCTTAGAAAATATTTAAATTTCCCAGTTCTCTCTCTGCATAATTTAGTTATTTTATTTTATACTTTTTACATTGATTTACAGTTTTATTAGTTAATTTCTTTTTTAGCAAGAGTACAGACAGCATTTAATTCAGTCTCCAGTAATATTTTTACTTGTAAATTTCAATGTGTTTCTTTATCTTGGCCAGCAGTCCCTTACATTGAGTTGTCCTTCCTCTTGCAGTGTATCTTAGATTTTTTTTTTTATTACTTGTGCAGAATTAGTTACGTCTCTTGTTTCAATTTTAGCATTTTGTATCGTTTTTATTCGTTATATTTTTGCCTTATTTTTTCTTGTGCAACTTCTTTGCCATTATGCCTAGCATACCGTCAAGTGATACTTGAGTGAATGGACACTCAGACCTCTCAGGCTACTGCTGCTGCTGCTGCTGCTGCTGTCATCAGTCCTCAGTTCCTTATCGACTGACAGACCGACCCAGACACTGAGACTAGTTTTACTCGTGATTCCCTTGATGCCTTACCTTTATTCAATGGCCATGTACATAGTCTTGAAGCATGGTTTACTGCCATTCGTTCTCGTGTTAATGCTCTAGTTGACTGTCCTCCTTCAGAGGAAAGTTATCAGACTTGCAAAAGAAGCTCTTCATCGGTCCCCTGCCGCTGTTCACGTTGTTGATCTCCTTGAAATACGAGACTTCAGGAATCTTACTAAGTGGTCACAATATGAGGAACCGATTCATTCTTTCCTTGTACCAGTAAAAACAGCTGACCCATGTCGTTCTTAGGAACTAGTGAATGCTACACCCATGACTAATGAATCTGAGTGCATTTGCTGTTAGATTAGACAAACTTATTTATCAATGCTGTCCAGTCCTCGGCTTTTGTCCCTGACGAGGATAAACCACCCACAGCATCGTTTGCTAAAATAGGAGCTTTTGGAGCAATCAAAGAACATGCCGCCTGCTTCAGTGTGTGCTTATGAGGCTAATCCTCCAACTGTGACGATGGAACCACTTACAGCCCTAAATCATGTACGTTCCTTGTGCCCCCAAGGTATTTTCCCATGTATCAAAAGTAATTTCACACCTATGCCTCAGTCTGCACTGCCTCTTGTTTGCGCCACAGACAAATCGTGGTCGTCAACCATCTCAGCGATCACCAAGGACCAGTGTACAGAGTCGAGTCATTATAAACCTCGTAGTATTCATAATACATTCAGTAAGTCAGTGGACTTGTTACAACTGTGGTTTCCGTGGCCATATTGCAATTAATTGTCCTGATAGTCACCCTAAGAGGTGTCGTACTGATGAGTAGTACCAGTCAGATCTTCCCTACTGTACTTATAGAATACATGGACATGACACATCTGAGTGCAATGCTCTCTACAACCTTCAGTACTCTAGGTCTTTCTGTGGCCGTTCCAACCGCAGAACCCGTAGAGGAAACCGACGTCGTGGTTCTCAAACTAACCAGAACCAGGCTCATTCTTCCAATTTGGGGGAATTCGAGCGCCCCAGCCAAACCGTCCCATGGTGACAGGTGATGAGTACACCATTCCCATTCACAATTCCTTTGAACCCTTAAGCAGTCTCAAGAATGACAATCCTGCTGATAATGTTGCTTCACAAGTCTCTGACGTAGATGATTTTGGGGATGAAGTGGAACAAATCTTTTCTGATGACAATCCACCCCTTTTGTTTACACAACTTCCAATGCAACCATAGGCCCTATAGTGCAAGCATCTGTTCATAATGCGCCTGTTCATTTGTTCATGGACTCTGGTGCACAAGTCAGTATTATCAGGTCTAGTTTGTTTAGGGATAAGCAGTTACGACATGTCCTTCTCGTAGAACCGACTTGTGTATCCTCCCTTAGTGGGGTAGCTGGTTCTCACCTACGTGTCCGAGGTCGGACTTCCCTCACCTTTTCTATCCAAGGTAGACTTCACTGCTTCCTTCCTTGTTGTCGACCAGATTACTTTCCCTGGTGACCTACTGGGATTTGCTTCCATGCGAGACTTACGCATTGTGCTCGACCCTTATCGATGGCATGCCCAAATTGATGACTTGATCATACCATTTTGGGGTTACCAGCTTGGATCCGAGATCTGCCATACTGCCGCAGAGTACGGCATTCGGATTAAGTCCTTACAGGCCAGTGCATTTTCCAGTAGCGTACCCAAGCGGTCAGGCACTGGTGATCCTGTCACTCCTGTGTGTTCTTGCAACTTCAGACTTGCAAGATAGTGTCCAGTTACCTCAAGTGTCCGAGGACGCTCGGACTACCTTGAGTGCTGAGCCTATCCCTGCAATGTCTGCTAGTTCAAGCAGTAGTTTCTCCACGGGACTCCGTGTCGGAAAACGATTACTTGCAATTAGTAATGCCATCTCTTGTTGATGTCACATGCCGTCTGCAGAAAGACACTGTCGCAGCTAGTGCCCTCACTAGAGGGTCTGTTGTTCCTAGTGTTCCAGATGGTGATAACATCCTAGTTTGATTCTTGCAAAGTAAAAGGTCTATTTGTTGAACCATCCTTACATGTTGTAAGAGACAGTAAGATCCATTTCTTCCTAGCTAACTTCTGGTCACTGTTCATCTCAGCAAATACCAATCTTGTTGACCTTGTTCACTATCCTTACCCTGTTCAGGTAGAGGATGAGTTGTCACCTGGCCAGTGGGTCTGTGCTATTTCTACCAGGGAGACCTCATCCACTTAACTGGATCAATCTGTTCCACCAGTTGAGGAGAAAGACTTAGCTCCCACTGACTTCCCAGATGAAGTAAAGCGTTTGTCGACTGTTGAACAAACGTCGTAAAGCCATTGCCTTACCAGGTGAGAAGATGGGTATAACGAACTTATTGTCCCATCGTATTCCACTTGAACCTGGTACTAGACCCATCTATATACCTGCGTACAGAATGCCTCATTCACAAGTTGCTGTCGCAGAAGAATTGATCAATCAAATACTTGACGATGGAGTTTTTGCACCTAGCAATTCACCTCGGAATGCACCCTTGATCCTAGTGCCTAAGGATGGTACTTGGCGCCCAGTGATTGACTTTAGGAAGCTAAATGCGAAAACTATTCCAGATTGCTTCCCACTTCCTGTACTGGGTGATCTTTTACGTAACATTGGAGATAAAGTCTTTTCAACCCTGGACTTGTTACAAGGGTTTTGGCAAGTCCCTCTTCACGAGGACAGCCAAGAGCTAACTGCATTCTCCACTCCTACAGGTCATTATCACTTCCTCCGTATGGCATTTGGATTACGATCCTCCCCTATCACGTTCTCAAGGCTCATGACTAATCTTTAGAGGTCTCGTAGGTAATGCACTTATGGTGTACTTAGATGACGTAATCGTCACGTCTAAAGACGTGGATACACACTTGAAAAGACTATGTAGTACTTGGTAAGCTTGAAGAAGCCAATTTAAAGATAAAACTGTCTAAATGTCAATTTTTCAGATCAGAAATCAAGTTTCTTGGTCACAGTCACTCCTAGAGGTGTTACGACTGACCAAAGTAACTGCAGTACTAAATTTCCCAACTCCCAAAACTGGTGATGCCGTAAGATCCTTTGTGGGTTTAGCAGGTTTTTATAGATCTTTCATTGCCAATTTTTCTTCCATAGCTGCTCCTCTAACTGAATTGCTTAAGATGCAACTTTTGTTTGGACCTTCCGTCAAGAAAGAGCATTCCAAACTAAAAAAGCTAACATCTGCTCCAATTTTGAAATTTCCAGATTTTTCTAAGCCCTTCTATCTGACAACTGATGCTAGTTCTATTGGCACAGGTGCCGTACTAGCTCAGAAGACTGATGGCAAGTACAACGCAGTTGCATTTGCTAGCAGTCCTTACAAAGGCTGAACGTAATTATACAGTAACCGAGCAAGAAGCTTTAGCAATGGTATGGTCTTTAAAGCACTTCCGAGACATTATCAGTACTCTGTTCATGTCTTGACAGACTACACTCCACTGATACCTTTATTCCAGAACAAACCTACTGGAAGGTTAGCCAGATGTACCTTGACTATCCAAGAGTTCAATCCCACCTTTGAACACTTACCTGGCAAGTTAAATGTAGTCGCAGATGCCTCATCACGACATGTTAGTATAGTAACTGCAGACCCTCCACTTAGTGCTGAGGATGTAAAGAATGCTCAACGAGCAGATCCCATGTGGTCTGGTGTGATTCGATTCCTGCTCCAGGAAGATCTTATTCTGACTGAAGCCACCAGCACCCATCAGTGACTCATGAACCATGAATTACTGTATCGAACAGCAGAGTTGGGTACTCCTAGCAGAAGAGTGTACCAGTTAGTAATTCCAGTCACTAGTGAATGTAGCCTTACAGCTAGTTCACGATGTACCAGGTGTTGTGCACACTGGTATGGATCGTTCAGTAAAACAAGCCAGATTGAAATACTTTTGGCCTCGTATGGCAACTGATATTTCCGAGTATGTTAAGAAATTTAGTGTCTGCATGCAACAAAGGTAATGCTAATGGTCCTAATCCAATCCAAGTGTATCCAACTACTAGCAAACCATGGGAAAGAGTTGCACTAGATTTGTTAACTAATTTCCAATGTTCCCTCCAGGGCAACAAACATCTGTGTGTTATGGTAGACCATTTCACCAGATAGTGAGTTAGTCCCTATTGCAGATAAGACTGCAGAGACAGTAGCTAAAGCGTTTAAAGAACGCATTATCTGCAGACATACTAAGTCCCTAGTAACAGACAATGGTGGTGAATTCTGTAATGAGATTCTTGAAAATTTGTGTACCTTGTACAAGATCTCTAAATCCACCATTGTTCCTTGGGATGAAGTTATACCTGATGTGCAGTGTGCTATAAATTCTGCTTACAATGTTTCTATAGGTGCCACTCCACATTATGCATTGTATGGTGTGGATAAACGTTTGCCTTACGAGTTGCTATATTTAACCCTTTGACTGTTTTCGACGTATAAATACGTCTTACGAGCCAATGTTTCTGACGTATATATACTCAATAATTCTAGCGGCTTCAAATCAAGTGGGAGAAAGCTGGTAGGCCCACATGTGAGAGAATGGGTCTGTGGTCAGTGTGCACCACAAAAAAAATCCTGCAGCACACATTGCGTAATGAGAAAAAAAAAACTGATCGTTTTTTTGGAATAAAACGCCGAGTTTGAGGTGTATTTTCGTATAGTATTTATCGTTGTATTCGCGTTTTCATGGTCTTAGGTGATAAAATGGAAAACTTTACAGAAATAGAGATGATTTTCATTACTTTTACGATGAAAACGACCTTGAAACTGAGCTCAAAGTAGCGGAAATGTTCGATTTTTACCAATGTTCAAGAGTACATAAATCACACCACACGTCCAATACACGTCAACTGGGGAGTCTAATATTCTTTCACTAGTGCACTGATATTATTTATACCATTTTTACAATAATGCAGTCGTCTGCATAACAGTAAATTTTGTATTTTTTTGTATGAATAAAAAATCAAAATAGAAAGCAATAATAATATAAGAGGGGCCTAGAGATGTGACTAATGAACAGAGCATATGTTATTTTAGTGCCACGAATGTCTACCTTGTTTATTCTGGACCCTATTTTGAAATTGGCATCTTTTTTATTTTGCGTGAAATTGGCCAAATTGCCAATTTCTGACCACCATATTGGGTAGTCCAAATTAGTAAATGGGAGGTTTCTTGTACTCAGCTGATAGATAAAATGCAGTTCTAATGAAATAGCTATGAGTTTGGTCAACTGGAACAATGGAATTGGCTGAAAATTGGGCTCAAAGTCGGCGAAATCGCCGATACGCATATGTCGCCGAGACCGCTAACTTCGCGGGAGCATAATTCCACGAGTTTTCGACCAAATTTCGAACTTTTGGTGTCATTACCATCGGGAAAAGATTCTCTATCATTTCATAAGAAAAAATAATTTTTTTTTTTTTTCAAAAATTGAGCGACATAGAATGACAGTTTCAGAGAGGGGGCTGAAACAGTCAAAGGGTTAATCCGAAACCAAATTACAACCCTGATGATTTCATAGCAACTCGTACCAGCTTAGCTCAAAGTGTTTTTAGAAGAATCCGTGAAACACTTCATAAAATCAACAGCAGAATTTACAAGAGTCGCTAACACACTAGCAAAGCTGTCCAAAATCGAAGTAGGTTTGAGAGTTATGCTAACTAAAAACATCTGCAATGCCAAAGCTTGATCAAAAGTTTGTTGGTCCTTATCAAGTAGTTGAACATATCAATGGTAATAAGTATAAGGTTAGAGAAATTAGTACTGGTCAGTATAAAGAATCGCATTTAAATCATATGAAGTTAGTATGTGATGATAGTGATGTTCCAACCCAGACTAATTTGACAGACTGACAATCCTCCTGATCCTGTACTCTCTACCTCTGATAGTCAGACGATCAACCTGAATGTCGTTATTCCCTACGTACACGACAGGTATTGAGAAATCCTCAAGTATCATTTGTAACTACCAATTCAGATTTGCCTCAAATACAGCATTAGTTAGCCAGTGCAACAGAGTTTGATCCTCCCAGAGATGACACCCATTCTGCATGTAAACCTCACCCTAGCAGAGTTGGGGTTAAATGTAAATAACCTGTATAGATGAATAATTACAGTATCAACTTATCAGTATTCAAGAAATTTTTTTTAGTGTTCACGTTCTCTCCGAATTCTGAGAGTTAACAGTCTAGATTTGAGTGCACCGAATCTGCCTTTCTGTTAAACACTTTTCTTTGTATATATTTCTTCCTCAGAATCAGTAGATCACATGAATACAGATCAATCGATCGATCAAAAAAAAATTTTCACTTCTATTGTGTAATCCCAACATTGAGTTTCATTCGATGAGTTGTGCTATATTATACCTTGTATTGCATTACAGTTTCAGTTACATAAGCTTCCATTCCAATATTCTACTTATGTATGTTATAATGTTCAATTGTTGTGTACTTTGACATTGTATAGAATCAGCCCAAGCTGTACACCTGCCATCTAGTTTGTATTAGTTGTATGTCGGGACGACATACGTTAGCATCGCAGAGCTCTCAGTAGTAGTACCAGCTCCTAGTAACCAGTTACCAGCAACCAGTGTACCAGTAGATGACTCGCTACCAACCGTCTGTGTGAATCACAGACTTATTCATGTTGCTGCTGACCATAGCATGATTTCAAACACCGCTCACCTTGTAGGCACTGGTGGGTCAGTCTAAGAGGGAGCAGAGAGGCAGGTCGGCTGATGGTGCTTCCCATTCTTCCCGTTATATATTATACGTACTACCAGCCTACGCGAGTTTTTTACACCATCCAAGTTATCGAACCCACATGACAAACTTTTCAAGCTAGGAACCAGTTCATACACTAACTTCTGATCTGATTAGAAGTTAACTGTAAACCTCACCGTTTCACTTATGTCCATGTAGATTTTGCAAGTTTTGGAGTGTTGAAAAGTAAAAATCTATGATTTTTACTTTTTAGGGGGCATACAGAGAGGATGTCCTAACAAATTAAATATTACAATTTACACCTTTTGTGCATTAAGGGGAAGTTCTAAACTTGGGGAAGAGGGGGGGGGGGTCTTGCATACAAGTTGTGCACCCTATACCCACCCTATGGGGGGGGGGACCAGTTCAAATAAAAAGGCACAATGGACTCAGTGGTGACATTATCCTACTGTTATTGAATGTTCAGCTTTCAACTATTCCAAGTAATAAAATTTGTTCTACAGTCTGGGCATCAGGCTTTTTACTCCAGGCTTTTCATATTGGTAGTAGTTTATAGACAAACTTAGGGCTTCATTTTCCTACCTTTATTATAAGGTCACAAGCAACCCCAATTTCCAAATTTACCCATTTTTAAATGGCAGTTACCCAGAGTGCTACAGCACTGAGGTATCAATAACCCAAGTCTGCAAGGACAAAAACCACTTGCCCAGAATAGTCCACCAGGTGTTATGCCATTTAGGCAGAAGATATACTGCAGAAAGCCTGCACCCACAAAATGCCAAAACATTTATTTCAGTAGATGCAACCACCTGGAAAACTGTAGTGTCCAACACGCGAGACTGAGGCCCATGTGGTTATTGCAATACCAGACTAGTGCAAAGTCAGCCTTATGTTTGTAAAGGCATAGTAAATAAGAATTACAGGTGTAAGAATGCTGAAGAGATTTAATTTATGGCAATGCTTTAGTTAAAAGTTTTTAACTAGGATAAGAAGACTATAAAAAAATTCTGCTTTAACATTTGTACCAAGTTACACTTTAGCAAGTTTATGAATTAGGCAAATACGTCCAACATGTTACATACATACTTGGCTATTTTTTGCTCAATGTTTCATTGATGGGATAAATCACTAACCTTTCAGAGTTAATACAGTACCTGGGGAATGGCAGGTAATCAGTTTGATACAAGGATTATTATTAAATTGCTTCAAATCTGAAGCTCCTCACTTGCAAGAGGGAACCTCAGTTAGCCCTTTGGGGGTTTCGACCGTACTAGTACGGCTTATGACCCAGGGTTTGACGTACTAGTATGCCTAAATTCTAGCGCCCTCAAATCTAGTGGGAGAAAGCTGGTAGGCCTACATATGAAAGTATGTACGTGGTCAGAGTGCACAGTAAAAAAAAATCCTGCAGTACAGTGCATGAGAAAAAAAAAAAAAAAAAAAAAAAAAAAAAAAAAAAAAAAGACTTTTTTGGAATAAAACAGACTTTGCACTGTATTTTCGTATGGTATTTATTGTTGTATTCTAGTTTTCTTGGTCTCATTTTATAGAATGGAAGACATTACAGAAATTGAGATGATTTTGACTGGTTTTACAATGAAAAGTACCTTGAAATTGAGCTCAAAGTAGCAGAAATGTTCGATTTTTACCCAAGTTCAAAAGTAAACAAATAATGCCAAGCGTCCAATACACGTCAACTGGCGAGTCTAATATTCTTTCGCGAGTGCGCCAATATTATTTATGCCATTTTTCACACTAATGCAGTAGTCTGCATAACAGTAAATCTTATTTTTTTTTGAGTAAAAATTCAAAGTGGAAAGCAAAAGAATGTAAGAGGGGCCTCGAGACGTGACTAATAAACAGAGGAAATGTCATTTTAATAACAGGAATGGCTGTTTATTCTGGACCCTATTCGGAAATTGGCATCTTTTGAAATTTGTGTGGAATTGGCAAAATTGCTAAATTCTAACCACTGTACTGGATAGTTGAAATTGGTAAATGGGTGGTTTCTTGCACTCATTCGATAGAAAAAATGAAGTTCTAGCGAAATATTCATGTTTTTTGTCGACTAGTACAGTGGAATTGGCCGAAAATGGGGCTCAAACTGGGCAAAATCGCCGATGCGTAAGCATCGCCGAGACCGCTAACTTCCCGAGAGCATAATTCCGTAAGTTTTCCATCAAATTTCATACTTTTGGTGTCATTATGATCGGGAAGATTCTCTTTTCATAAGAAATTTTTTTTTTTAAATTTGGCCGACCCTGAGAACGAGTCTCTGAGACGGCCTGTCGACCCTCAAAGGGTTAAAAGCATAAGATTATGCTCAAGTGTCTGATGAACAGAATCATGCAATGAAATAACCACAAGGGATAACCATTTTTATTTAATATGCTGGACTTGTTCATGCTTCCCCCCCCCCTCTCCCAGGAGTGAACTACCCCTATAGTGAGAACCAGTGAACCTAGAGCTCTAGCAGATGTGGAGTCTGCAGTTCGAGGTTCACCCAGTAATAACCTGTTGCAAGCACTTGAAACTGACGACGTTCTAGATCTAAAACCTGTACAAGCATACATCGAGTATATACATCAGTTACGAAATTCATGTTCGGGTTAAATGGCGTTATAGTGTGTAGAGGTAGTAGGGCGTGGCAGGTGGTGCACTGGAGGCAGGTGGTGCTGGTGCTGGTATTGATTAATCAAGATCACTGCCGCAGCCGCAACACGTTGCTGCTGCTAGGAGGCCCCCCCCCCTCCCCGGGGGGAGTATGCCAGCGAGGGGATTTTAATCAAAAACTAAATCCTTTTATGCCTGCCATTTATACCTTCTGGTTACCAGGAGTCAACTTTCTCCCCCCCCCCATACAGATTTAGAGCTTCCAGATTTAAATTCACGGGTGTTCTGCTGCGCCATGAAACTTACCCCTTAAACCTCTTATCACCACACGAAACAAGTTCCATTAATGTTTAATACAGTTCTACGACCTTTAACACGAGGTGGAGAGTGAGCAAGACAAGTGTGACACAGGAAGTAACACATCACCGCAAACAAAACAAAAAACGTGGAAATTAACCACCATTACCTCAAAAAGTCTAGCAACAAGTTATTAATCATCACAATGTATTTATACACCTTTCAGAAGTGTTAAGTGCTATTAAGAACAGCGCCATAAGAGAGTAGAGAAGGTAGAGTTGTGAAACAAAGAGTCTGGTTAAGCCCGCGCGCGCCACCACCTACTTCCTATAACCAAGAAACTCGTTCATTTTAAAAAGTACGCCACTTAAAGCTATCTCAGTGGTTAGCATAAACTTTGAAAACCTCGCCTTAGTGGAATTTACCTTGGTCCCGATCTGGTTGCCGCACTGGCCGGTCTGGATGTGAACAATTTCCCTCATGGTAGTGTGAGAAGTGGTGGTAGGTGGTGTGTGCGCTGCTGCCTCGCCCGGCTGACTGATGCTTCACCACCACCAGGGCTGCCACCTTGCTGCCTTCACCACCACCAGGGCTGCCACCTTCACCCCGCTACCAACCGCTAACTCAACTTAAACTCTTATCACATAATTAATCGACATTTAATTAGACTCCTTTTTAGTAATACACAGAAATAAATATATAGAAATCGATATAATTTTAAGAAAAATAATATTTACATGTGTGAGCTTATCATATTAAGTTAAATATACAAAACAGTATAGATTCTTCTTTAACAAATTGGCGGGAATGACAAACAAAAAACCGCCAAATATTGTTCTTTATTTTAAAAATAATGTATACACGCTGTGCTAACTAAATAATTTAATAATGTAACGTTCAGGATAAATAAATCAAAACAGGTGTTTATAATTATTCACTTGATAAATAAACTACATTTACCGATATATGAATAGCGGAGAATCAAATTTAAACATTATTTATAGATCTGTAAACTATAATAGACCTGTAAATTATTCATGTCACGCTTTAAAATACTAAATATAACGTTTTCCCACTTGTTATAAAGAAAAGGTACAACATCGATCCCAAAAAATATATTTTTAGAAGTATATTAGCCAGGCTGGCGGCGTTATTAAGTCAATATAAACTTACAATAAAGTAGGACAGGCATATATAAGTGTCACTTTATTTTAGCATGCGCTGAGGCGTACCAGGGCAGCTGTACCTGAACCCTGCATCGATTTTATACATAATTTATATATGCTAGGCGTGTTCGTCCCGAGGTTCAGCGGCTCACAGGTTCCAATTATATCCGGTATGGCAGGTAACATTCATCATCACATTATTCAACCCCCAGTTCTACCTAACTTGCTCTATGTATATAAACCATTGTACATTTCTTTCAGATAATGAGGCTTAAATAAACATTGATCCTCCAGGGGGTTATTTAATGTTTATACAATATATATGTATATATCTGGCTCTCAAGTGAATGTATATATCTGGCTCACAAGTGAATGTATATATCTGGCTCACAAGTGAATGTATATACCTGGCTCTCAAGTGAATGTATATATCTGGCTCTCAAGTGAATGTATATATCTGGCTCTCAAGTGAATGTATATATCTGGCTTACAAGTGAATGTATATACCTGGCTCTCAAGTGAATGTATATATCTGGCTCTCAAGTGAATGTATATATCTGGCTCTCAAGTGAATGTATATATCTGGCTTACAAGTGAATGTATATACCTGGCTCTCAAGTGAATGTATATATCTGGCTCTCAAGTGAATGTATATATCTGGCTCACAAGTGAATGTATATATCTGGCTCACAAGTGAATGTATATACCTGGCTCACAAGTGAATGTATATATCTGGCTTACAAGTGAATGTATATACCTGGCTCTCAAGTGAATGTATATATCTGGCTCTCAAGTGAATGTATATACCTGGCTCTCAAGTGAATGTATATACCTGGCTCTCAAGTGAATGTATATATCTGGCTCTCAAGTGAATGTATATATCTGGCTCTCAGGTGAATGTATATATCTGGCTCTCAAGTGAATGTATATATCTGGCTCTCAAGTGAATGTATATATCTGGCTCTCAAGTGAATGTATATATCTGGCTCACAAGTGAATGTATATACCTGGCTCTCAAGTGAATGTATATATCTGGCTCTCAAGTGAATGTATATATCTGGCTCTCAAGTGAATGTATATATCTGGCTCTCAAGTGAATGTATATACCTGGCTCTCAAGTGAATGTATATACCTGGCTCTCAAGTGAATGTATATATCTGGCTCTCAAGTGAATGTATATATCTGGCTCTCAAGTGAATGTATATATCTGGCTCTCAAGTGAATGTATATATCTGGCTCTCAAGTGAATGTATATATCTGGCTCTCAAGTGAATGTATATATCTGGCTCTCAAGTGAATGTATATATCTGGCTCTCAAGTGAATGTATATATCTGGCTTACAAGTGAATGTATATATCTGGCTCTCAAGTGAATGTATATATCTGGCTCTCAAGTGAATGTATATATCTGGCTCTCAAGTGAATGTATATATCTGGCTCTCAAGTGAATGTATATATCTGGCTCTCAAGTGAATGTATATATCTGGCTCACAAGTGAATGTATATATCTGGCTCTCAAGTGTATGTATATACCTGGCTCTCAAGTGAATGTATATATCTGGCTCTCAAGTGTATGTATATACCTGACTCCCCAGTGAATGTATATACTTGGCTCTCAAGTGAATGAATGTATATGGAACCCTCAAAAAATGTATATATCTGGCTCTGGGGTGGGAAATATACATACCTGGCTCTAGGGTATATGTATACACCTGGTCCTCGAGTTAGTGTATACTTAACCCATGGATAAAGGTGCATACCTGTGCATACTTGCCTCTTGGATATATGTATATGCCTGGCCTTCCATTACGTGCTAGAAAGGTTCTACTCAATGGAATAGGCCTATTGCCCCACGCTCAACAGGTTTTGCTCATTGGAATAGGCCTATTGGCCCATTCTAAACGGTCCTACTCACTGGAGTAGGCCTATTACCCATGATAAACAGGTCCTACTTACTGCATTAGGCCTATTGGCCCATGTTAGACAAATATTACTCACTGGAATAGACCTACTGACCCATGCTAGAAAAATCCTATTCACAAGAGTATGCTAGAGAAGCCAGAAGATACCTAATGAGTGTAGCTACAGAAAGCCAGAAGATACCTAATGAGTGTAGCCACAGAAAGCCAGAATATACCTAATGAGTGTAGCTACAGAAAGCCAGAAGATACCTAATGAATGTAGCTACAGAAAGCCAGAAGATACCTGATGAATGTAGCTACAGAAAGCCAGAAGATACCTAATGAATGTAGCTACAGAAAGACAGAAGATACCTAATGAATATAGCTACAGAAAGCCAGAAGATACCTGATGAATGTAGCTACAGAAAGACAGAAGATACCTAATGAATGTAGCTACAGAAAGCCAGAAGATACCTAATGAATGTAGCTACAGAAACCCAGAAGATACCTGATGAATGTAGCCACAGAAACCCAGAAGATACCTGATGAATGTAGCTACAGAAATCCAGAAGATACCTAACGAATGTAGCTATACAGAAAGCCAGAAGATACCTGATGAATGTAGCTACAGAAAGCCAGAAGATACCTGATGAATGTAGCTACAGAAAGCCAGAAGATACCTGATGAATGTAACCACAGAAACCCAGAAGATACCTAATGAGTGTAGCTACAGAAAGCCAGAAGATACCTGATGAATGTGGCTACAGAAAGCCAGAAGATACCTAATGAATGTAGCTACAGAAAGGCAGAAGATACCTAATGAATGTAGCTACAGAAAGCCAAAAGATACCTGATGAATGTAGCTACAGAAAGCCAGAAGATACCTAATGATTGTAGCTACAGAAAGCCAGAAGATACTTAATGAGTGTAGGTACAGAAAGCCAGAAGATACCTAATGAATGTAGCTACAGAAATCCAGAAGATACCTGATGAATGTAGGTAAAGAAAGCCAGAAGATACCTAATGAATGTAGCTACAGAAAGCCAGAAGATACCTAATATATGTAGCTACAGAAACCCAGAAGATACCTGATGAATGTGGCTACAGAAAAACAGAAGATACCTGATGAATGTAGCTACAGAAAGCCAGAAGATACCTGATGAATGTAGCTACAGAAAGCCAGAAGATACCTGATGAATGTAGTTACAGAAACCCAGAAGATACCTGATGAATGTGGCTACGGTAAGCCAGAAGATACCTAATATATGTAGCTACAGAAACCCAGAAGATACCTGATGAATGTAGCTACAGAAAGCCAGAAGATACCTGATGAATGTAGCTACAGAAAGCCAGAAGATACCTGATGAATGTAGCTACAGAAAGCCAGAAGATACTTAATGAGTGTAGCTACAGAAAGCAAGAAGATACCTAATTAATGTAGCTACAGGAAGCCAGAAGATACTTAATGAATGTAGCTACAGGAAGCCAGAAGATACCTAATGAATGTAGCTACAGGAAGCCAGAAGATACCTAATTAACGTAGCTACAGGAAGCCAGAAGATACCTAATTAATGTAGCTACAGGAAGGAAGAAGAAATATTTCTTGTCTAGCTAACATAAATGTAACTGTTACTGTGATCTGATATTCTCTTTATTGTTATTGTAAATAAATCAGTTTACCTTATTACTTGTATATCTCGCTTATTATAACTGCTATTATTATAACTGCTATTATTATAACTGCTATTATTATAACTGCTATTGTTGTAACTGCTATTATTGCAACTGCTATTGTTGTAACTGCTATTATTGTAACTGCTATTATTATAACTGCTATTATTATAACTGCTATTATTATAACTACTATTATTGTAACTGCTATTATTATAACTGCTATTATTATAACTACTATTATTGTAACTGCTATTATTATAACTGCTATTATTATAACTGCTATTGTTGTAACTGCTATTGTTGTAACTATTATTGTAACTGCTATTATTATAACTGCTATTATTATAACTGCTATTATTATAACTGCTATTGTTGTAACTTCTATTATAACTGCTATTATTGTAACTGCTATTGTTGTAACTATTATTGTAACTGCTATTATTATAACTGCTATTATTATAACTGCTATTATTATAACTGCTATTGTTGTAACTTCTATTATAACTGCTATTATTGTAACTGCTATTGTTGTAACTATTATTGTAACTGCTATTATTATAACTGCTATTATTGTAACTGCTATTATTATAACTGCTATTATTATAACTGCTATTGTTGTAACTTCTATTATAACTGCTATTATTGTAACTGCTATTGTTGTAACTATTATTGTAACTGCTATTATTATAACTGCTATTATTATAACTGCTATTGTTGTAACTGCTTTTGTTGTAACTGCTATTGTTGTAACTGCTATTATTGTAACTGTTATTATTATAACTGCTATTATTATAACTGCTATTATTGTAACTGGTATTATTATAACTGCTATTATTATAACTGCTATTATTGTAACTGCTATTATTATAACTGCTATTATTGTAACTTCTTTTATTGTAACTGCTATTATTACAACTGCTATTATTGTAACTGCTATTATTGTAACTGCTATTATTGTAACTGCTATTATTGTAACTGCTATTATTGTAACTGCTATTATTGTAACTGCTATTATTGTAACTGCTATTATTATAACTGCTATTATTGTAACTGCTATTATTGTAACTGCTATTATTGTAACTGCTATTATTATAACTGCTATTATTGTAACTTCTTTTATTGTAACTGCTATTATTACAACTGCTATTATTGTAACTGCTATTATTGTAACTGCTATTATTGTAACTGCTATTATTGTAACTGATATTATTGTAACTGCTATTATTGTAACTGCTATTATTGTAACTGCTATTATTATAACTGCTATTATTGTAACTGCTCTTATTGTAACTGTTATTATTACAACTGCTATTATTGTAACTGCTATTATAACTATTATTATAACTGCTATTATTGTAACTATTATTGTAACTGCTATTATTGTAACTGCTATTATTGTAATTGCTATTATTGTAACTATTATTGTAACTGCTATTATTGTAACTGCTATTATTGTAACTATTATTGTAACTGCTATTATTGTAACTATTATTGTAACTGCTATTATTATAACTGCTATTATTGTAACTGCTTATATTGTAACTGCTATTATTGTAACTGCTATTATTGTAACTGCTATTATTGTAAATGCTGTTATTGTAACTGTTATTGTAACTGCTATTATTGTAACTGCTATTATTATAACTGCTATTATTGTAACTGCTATTATTGTAACTACTATTGTAACTGCTATTATTTTAACTATTATTGTAACTGCTATTATTGTAACTATTATTGTAACTGCTATTATTATAACTGCTATTATTGTAACTGCTATTATTGTAACTATTATTGTAACTGCTATTATTGTAACTATTATTGTAACTGCTATTATTATAACTGCTATTATTGTAACTGCTATTATTGTAACTGCTGTTATTATAACTGCTATTATTGTAACTGCTATTATTGTAACTGCTATTATTATAGCTGCTATTATTATAACTAATATTATAGATGCTATTATTATAACTGCTATTATTGTAACTGCTATTATTGTAACTGCTATTATTATAACTGCTATTATTGTAACTGCTATTATTGTAACTGCTATTATTGTAACTGCTATTATTATAACTGCTATTATTGTAACTTCTTTTATTGTAACTGCTATTATTACAACTGCTATTATTGTAACTGCTATTATTGTAACTGCTATTATTGTAACTGCTATTATTGTAACTGATATTATTGTAACTGCTATTATTGTAACTGCTATTATTGTAACTGCTATTATTATAACTGCTATTATTGTAACTGCTCTTATTGTAACTGTTATTATTACAACTGCTATTATTGTAACTGCTATTATAACTATTATTATAACTGCTATTATTGTAACTATTATTGTAACTGCTATTATTGTAACTGCTATTATTGTAATTGCTATTATTGTAACTATTATTGTAACTGCTATTATTGTAACTGCTATTATTGTAACTATTATTGTAACTGCTATTATTGTAACTATTATTGTAACTGCTATTATTATAACTGCTATTATTGTAACTGCTTATATTGTAACTGCTATTATTGTAACTGCTATTATTGTAACTGCTATTATTGTAAATGCTGTTATTGTAACTATTATTGTAACTGCTATTATTGTAACTGCTATTATTATAACTGCTATTATTGTAACTGCTATTATTGTAACTACTATTGTAACTGCTATTATTTTAACTATTATTGTAACTGCTATTATTGTAACTATTATTGTAACTGCTATTATTATAACTGCTATTATTGTAACTGCTATTATTGTAACTATTATTGTAACTGCTATTATTGTAACTATTATTGTAACTGCTATTATTATAACTGCTATTATTGTAACTGCTATTATTGTAACTGCTGTTATTATAACTGCTATTATTGTAACTGCTATTATTGTAACTGCTATTATTATAGCTGCTATTATTATAACTAATATTATAGATGCTATTATTATAACTGCTATTATTGTAACTGCTATTATTGTAACTGCTATTATTATAACTGCTATTATTGTAACTGCTATTATTGTAACTGCTATTATTATAGCTGCTATTATTATAACTAATATTATAGATGCTATTATTGTAACTGCTATTATTGTAACTGCTATTATTATAGCTGCTATTATTATAACTAATATTATAGATGCTATTATTATAACTGCTATTATTGTAACTGTTATTATTGTAACTGCTATTATTGTAACTGTTATTATTGTAACTGCTATTATTATAGCTGCTATTATTATAACTAATATTATAGATGCTATTATTATAACTGCTATTATTGTAACTGCTATTATTGTAACTACTATTATTGTAACTGCTATTATTGTAACTGCTATTATTGCAACTGCTATTATTATAACTGTTATTATTATAGCTGCTATTATTGCAACTGCTATTATTATAACTGCTATTATTGTAACTGCTATTATTGTAGCTGCTATTATTGTAACTGCTATTATTGTAACTGCTATTATTGCAACTGCTATTATTATAACTGCTATTATTGTAACTGCTATTATTGTAACTGCTATTATTATAGCTGCTATTATTATAACTAATATTATAGATGCTATTATTATAACTGCTATTATTGTAACTGCTATTATTGTAACTGCTATTATTATAACTGCTATTATTGTAACTGCTATTATTGTAACTGCTATTATTATAGCTGCTATTATTATAACTAATATTATAGATGCTATTATTGTAACTGCTATTATTGTAACTGCTATTATTATAGCTGCTATTATTATAACTAATATTATAGATGCTATTATTATAACTGCTATTATTGTAACTGTTATTATTGTAACTGCTATTATTGTAACTGTTATTATTGTAACTGCTATTATTATAGCTGCTATTATTATAACTAATATTATAGATGCTATTATTATAACTGCTATTATTGTAACTGCTATTATTGTAACTACTATTATTGTAACTGCTATTATTGTAACTGCTATTATTGCAACTGCTATTATTATAACTGTTATTATTATAGCTGCTATTATTGCAACTGCTATTATTATAACTGCTATTATTGTAACTGCTATTATTGTAGCTGCTATTATTGTAACTGCTATTATTGTAACTGCTATTATTGCAACTGCTATTATTATAACTGCTATTATTGTAGCTACTATTATTGTAACTGCTATTATTGTAACTGCTATTATTATTACTGCTATTATTGTAACTACTATTATTGTAACTGCTATTATTGTAACTGCTATTATTGTAACTGCTATTATTACAACTGCTATTATTGTAACTGCTCTTATTGTAACTATTATTGTAACTGTTATTATTATAAATGCTATTATTGTAACTGCTATTATTGTAACTGCTATTATTGTAACTGCTATTATTATAACTGCTATTATTGTAACTGCTATTATTGTAACTGCTATTATTGTAACTGCTATTATTGTAATTGCTATTATTGTAACTGCTATTATTGTAACTGCTGTTATTATAACTGCTATTATTGTAACTTCTATTATTGTAACTGCTATTATTGTAACTGCTATTATTGTAACTGCTATTATTGTAACTGCTATTATTGTAACTGCTATTATTGTAACTGCTGTTATTGTAACTGCTATTATTGTAACTGCTATTATTATAACTGCTATTATTGTAACTGCTATTATTGTAACTGCTATTATTGTAACTGCTATTATTGTAACTGCTATTATTGTAACTGCTATTATTGTAACTGCTATTATTATAACTGCTATTATTGTAACTGCTATTATTATAACTGCTATTATTGTAACTGCTATTATTATAACTGCTATTATTGTAACTGCTATTATTGTAACTGCTATTATTATAACTGCTATTATTGTAACTGCTATTATTATAACTGCTATTATTGTAACTGCTATTATTGTAACTGCTATTATTATAACTGCTATTATTGTAACTGCTATTATTGTAACTATTATTGTAACTGCTATTATTGTAACTGCTATTATTGTAACTATTATTGTTACTGCTATTATTGTAACTATTATTGTAACTGCTATTATTATAACTGCTATTATTGTAACTGCTATTATTGTAACTGCTATTATTGTAACTGCTATTATTATAACTCCTATTATTGTAACTGCTATTATTGTAACTGCTATTATTATAACTGCTATTATTGTAACTGCTATAATTGTAACTGCTATTATTGTAACTACTTTTCACACAGTTACTTACCTGTTTTAACATCTAAGATTTAAACAATAAGTTAGTACAAGGATCCCAGTGGATAAAGTCACTTAGAGTTTCTAGGTAATCTAAGCATGTGCTGCTGTCTAAGATAATAAAATAATATCTTGATGTCTACAAGTACTTGTACAAGGTACACAGTCCTAGTTGACACCAGTTTACCTGGAGTTTACCTGGAGAGAGTTCCGGGGGTCAACGCCCCCGCGGCCCGGTCTGTGACCAGGCCTCCTGGTGGATCAGAGCCTGATTAACCAGGCTGTTACTGCTGGCTGCACGCAAACCAACGTACGAGCCACAGCCCGGCTGATCTGGAACCGACTTTAGGTGCTTGTCCAGTGCCAATCCCAGGATGCGACCCACACCAGGTACCTATTTTACTGATGTGCGAACATGGACAATGTTTCTACCCTTGCTGGTAATCGAACCCGGACATCACCGTGTGAAGCGAGACCTTTTGCCACCAGGCCACGGGCCACCATAACTATTTATGTGTACCTGAATAAACTTACCTACTTACTTGCTTTACCTATTTATTGACTTACCTAGTGGCCCATGCTAGACAGAATGGACAAGAGAATAAAAGCAGAGAGAACAAAAGCACATAGATGTAAACAATCATTTATGAAGGATGTATTCAATGTTTTGAACAATAAGCTACGTTTCGCTCCTCAGAAGACCGAGCCAAACTCCTGCCCACCCAAACATAACCTGACAATAATATACCTAACGTTATATTTATGTACATGTATCTAATTACGTTGGGACTGCCTAGAATGGGTCAGTAGTCCTGCTGCAGTGTGAAGGACCTGCCTAGCATAGGTCAGTAGGCCTACTACAGTGTGGAGGACCTGTCTAGCATGGGTCAGTAGGCCTACTACAGTGTGGAGGACCTGTCTAGCACGGGTCAGTAGGCCTACTACAGTGTGGAGGACCTGTCTAGCATGGGTCAGAAGGCCCATTACAGTGTGGAGGACCTGTCTAGCATGGGTCAGTAGCCCTACTACAGTGTGGAGGACCTGTCTAGCATAGGTCAGTAGCCCTACTACAGTGTGGAGGACCTGTCTAGCATAGGTCAGTAGCCCTACTACAGTGTGGAGGACCTGTCTAGCATAGGTCAGTAGCCCTACTACAGTGTGGAGGACCTGTCTAGCATAGGTCAGTAGCCCTACTACAGTGTGGAGGACCTGTCTAGCATAGGTCAGTAGCCCTACTACAGTGTGGAGGACCTGTCTAGCATAGGTCAGTAGGCCTTCTACAGTGTGGAGGACCTGTCTAGCATGGGTCAGAAGGCCCATTACAGTGTGGAGGACCTGTCTAGCATGGGTCAGTAGCCCTACTACAGTGTGGAGGACCTGCCTAGTATGGGTCAGTAGGCCTACTACAGTGCGGAGGACCTGCCTAGCATGGGTCAGTAGGCCTACTACAGTGTGTAGGACTTGTCTAGCATGGGTCAGTAGGCCTACTACAGTGTGGAGGACCTGTCTAGCATGGGTCAGTAGGCCTACTACAGTGTGGAGGACCTGTCTAGCATGGGTCAGTAGGCCTACTACAGTGTGGAGGACCTGTCTAGCATGGGTCAGTAGGCCTACTACAGTGTGGAGGACCTGTCTAGCATGGGTCAGTAGGCCTACTACAGTGAGAGGGTAAGACTCAAGTACATGGTATCTTCAGAGACGAAACGTTTCGACTGCTCAATAGACTTCTTCAGTCGATATACAGAGGAGATAACAGAGGTCGTGGAAATGTAGGCTTGTGGTGGTCAGCCCCTCAGCCTGGAGAAGCTAAGCACTGTTATCCTACCTCAGCTCATTTACAAGCTAAATTCTATCATAGGTATACTACCACCCCAGGATGCCACCTATAACAATCGATTAACATCCAAGTACCTATTTACTGCTAGGTGAACTGTGTAAGGTGACTGACACCCAGGTGCCTATTTACTGCTAGGTAAACACTGATGGTGGGTGTAGAAAACATCCAGGTACCTGTTAACTGCTAGGTGAACAGTGAGAGCAGGTGTAAGGTGGCTAACGTCTAAGTACCTACTTACTGCTAGGGGAAGAGTGAGAGCAGGTGTAAGGTGACAAACACCTAGGTGCGTATTTACTGCTAGGTGACAGCAGGTGTAAGGTGACTTGCTCATGTCTCCACCCGCACCAGGATTAAACCCGGATTATTTGATTGTGCCCGCGGTGCTACCTCAGAGTAACCGAAGAGTGGGTGCCTGTGACGACTCACCTGGGTAAGTTACCTGCATGAATCACCTAGGTGAGCCATGTGGGTGAGTCCCCGAGGTGAGTGAGTCACCTGTGTGAGCAAGTCCCATGGGTGAGTCACCTGAGTGACTTGTTTGTGTGAGTCAGGTGAAGGAAGTGTGAGTCACCTAGAGAAGTGGATGAGTCAGTTGGTTGGCCGAGTTCTGGTGCAGTGTGAGTCACCCCAGACAAGGAGTCACCCAATGTGTGTGTGCATGTGTACTCACCTAGTTGTGGTTGCAGGAGTCGAGTCGAGTCATAGCTCCCGGCCTCGCCTCTTCACTGATCGCTACTAGGTCCTCTCCGTGCTTTATGAGCTTTATCATACCTCGTCTTAAAACTATGTATGGTTCCTGCCTCCACTTGCCAGACTGTTCCACTTCCTGACAACTCTATGACTGAAGAAATACTTCCTAACATCTCTTTGACTCATCTGAGTCTTCAACTTCCAATTGTGACCCCTTGTTTATGTGTCCCATCTCTGGAACATCTTGTCTCTGTCCACCTTGTCAATATTTTGCAGTATTTTGTGTCGTTATCATGTTTACCCCTAACCCTCTTGTCCTCCAGTGTCGTCAGGGAGATTTCCCTTAACCTTTCTTCGTAGGACATACCCCTTAGCTCCGGGACAAGTCTTCTTGCAAACCTTTGCATTTTCTCTAATTTCTTGACATGCTTGATCAGGTGGGGGTTTCCAAACTGGTGCTGCATACGCCAATATGAACCTGACGAACATAGTGTACAGTGTCTTGAATGATTTCTTACTCTCTCTAGGTAAGATGTCGCAGCGCTATTCTCAGATTTGCCAGGCGCCCATTTGATGCAACAGTTATTTAGCTGATGTGCTCCTCAGGAAATATACTCAGTATCATACACACCCTAAGGTCCTTCTCATTAAGTGAGGTTTGCAGCCTTTGACTCCTAGGCTGTATTCCATCTTCGGTCTTCTTTATTCTTCCCCAAGCTTCATAACTTTGCACTTGGTGGG
Organism: Cherax quadricarinatus; assembly: GCF_038502225.1. Lineage (NCBI taxonomy): Eukaryota > Metazoa > Arthropoda > Malacostraca > Decapoda > Parastacidae > Cherax > Cherax quadricarinatus. Next base: position 6,408,026 of record NC_091334.1, on the reverse strand, counting down.
ATTAGACTCCAGGAGCCATTTGCCAGACCAGGCTTGTAGCCTGTCCAAATTCATTTGTAGCCTTTTCTGCCCATCGCCTGCTTATATTCTCCCCATTATTTTCACATCGTCTGCGAACATTATACCTCTGACTCTATTCCCACGCACTCTGCCCCAGGCCCAGACTCGTGGAACTCCGTGTTCATCAAGAATCGCAAGAAGCCCCTATCGCGTGCCTTCAGCATTTTATGGAGAGGGAGCACGGAAACAGGGGTCATCCCACACAAAGGTGGCAGTAAAGCAATTGCAAAGAACTACAGACCGATAGCACTAACATCCTATATCATAAAAAATCTTTGAGAGGGTTCTAAGAAGCAAGACAGCCAACCACTTAGATACCCATCAATTACACAACCCTGGGCAACACGGGTTTAAAGCAGGTCGCTCCTGCCTGTCCCAGCTACTGGACCACTATGACAAGGTCCTGGATACTGTAGAGGATAAACAAAATACAGATGTAGTATACACAGACTGCAAGAGCTTTCGACAAGTGTGACCATGATGTAATGGCACACAAAATGCGGATAAAGGGATAACGGGAAAAGTTGGTAGATGGATCTACAACTTCCTAACAAATAGAACACAAAGAGTAATAGTAAACAGAGTAAAGTCTGAGGCAGCCATGGTAAAAAGTTCTGCTCCACAAGGCACAGTACTCGCTCCCATTCTATTCCTCATCCTCATTTCTGTCATAGACAGAGATGTGACTTCCTTTGTGGATGACATCTGGATCACCATGGCAGTGACCTCCATCGAAGACACCGCGAGACTCCAAGCGGACATTAACCAAATCTTCGAATGGGCCACTGAAAACAATATAAAGTTCAACGAGGAGAAATTTCAACTATTCAGATATGGAAAACTTGAAGAAATTAAAAATGTGTCAGGGTATACCACAAATTCTAACCATACAATAGAGCGGAAAAGCAATGTGAAGGACCTGGGAGTGAAAATGTCAGAGGATCTCGCCTTCAAAAACCACAACAATGTATCTACCTCATCCACTGGGAAATTGATAGGATGGATAATGAGAACCTTCAAAACTAGGGATGCTAAGCCCATGATGATTCTCTTCAAATAGCTTGTGCTCTCTAGGCTGGAATACTGCTGTACACTAACGGCCCCCTTCAAGGCTGGCGACATTGCAGACCTGGAGAGTGTACAAAGAACTTTCACGGCACACATAAGTGCTATAAGGCACCTAAACTACTGGGAACGGTTGAAGGTCCTTGATCTGTATTCCCTCGAATGCAGGCGAGAGAGATACATAATAATATACACTTGGAAAGTCCTGGAGGGATTGGTACCAAACCTGCACACGAAAATCACTCCATATGAAAGCAAAAGACTCGGCAGGAGATGCGACATTCCCCCAATGAGAAGCAGAGGCGCCATGAGTACACTGAGAGACAACACAATAAGTATCAGGGGTCCAAGACTGTTCAACTGCCTCCCAACATACATAAGGGGGGTTACCAGTAGACCCCTGGCTGTCTTCAAGAAGGCACTGGACAGGCACCTAAAGTCAGTACCTGACCAACCGGGCTGTGGTTCGTACGTCAGCGTGCATGCGGCCAGCAGTAACAGCCTGGTTGATCAGACCCTGATCCACCATGAGGCCTGGTCTCAGACCGGGCCGCGGGGGCGTTGACCCCCGAAACCCTCTCCAGGTAATCCCTTCTGTCATGTCATCCACGTATACAAGAAACAGCACCGACCAGAGGATTGATCCTCACTCATCACTTACGCTCACTCAGACACCTGGTCACGGACCATCACTCATTGTTTTCTTCCTGTCAGGTATTCCCTGATTCACTGTAGTGCTTTTCCTGACATTCTTGCCTGCTCCTCCAGCTTTTGTGCGGTACTGTGTCAAAAGCCTTACTGTCTAAGAAAATACAATCAACCCATCTCTCTCTCCCTCTCTCTCCTGTCTTACTTTTGCTACCTTGTCGTAGAACTCAATAGGCTTGTGACATGATTTTCCGCCCCTGAAGCCGTGTTCCACTATTCTTCTGATATTTTTTTTCTCCATAAATTTACATACTATAAAAGTCAATGACACTGGTCTGTAGTTTAATGCTGCCTGTCTGTCTCCTTTCTTAAAAATTGGGACTACATTTGGTGGCTTTCATATCTCTGGCAAATGTCCTGTTTCGATAGACATGTTGAAGAATGTTGCTAGCAGCATACAGTACCTCTGCTCCCTCTCTTAGGAGCCCCGGAGAGATATTATCTGGGCCCACTGCCTCCGAGGTATCCAGCTATCATAGCAGTTTCTTCACTGCCTCCTTGGTTGTGTGTATTGCATCCAACACTTGCTGGTGCACTCTACTGCCTCGGTTTGCTGGAAGCCTTTCTGTCTCCTCCTAGAATACCTCATTAAATCTCATGCTGAGCCATTCACAGACTTTCTGGTCATTCCTTGTCAGCTACCCCCACCTTCCTTTTTAAGCCTAATTACCTGGTTCCCCCACTATTGCACAGCGGGGC
>NC_091334.1:6317994-6402994 GCF_038502225.1 Cherax quadricarinatus | reverse complement strand
GGTTAGGGCGAAAGAACATAAGAATAGAGGACCCCAATGGAAATAAATCACTCTGGCTTTCTTGGGTTATCCTAGGTAATCTACACATATGCTGCTATATAGGAAAACTTATGCAACTGTATTTGTGTATCTGTACCTGAATAAACTTACTTATTTCCGCATGACACAATGTTTGTACTTTATGTACAAACATTGTGGGTGCATGCAGAAAGCCGCTGGTTATGCGGATCATTTCGGGCCAGCAACCAAGAGGACCAACTGGCCCACTGTGAGTGAACGTAACATAAGAACATAAGAAAGAAGGAACATTGCAGCAGACCTATTGGCCCATGCTAGTCAGGTCCAAGTCACCTAAGATAAGATAAGATTTCGTTCGGATTTTTAACCCCGGAGGGTTAGCCACCCAGGATAACCCAAGAAAGTCAGTGCGTCATCGAGGACTGTCTAATTTCCATTGGGGTCCTCAATCTTGTCCCCCAGGATGCGACCCACACCAGTCGACTAACACCCAGGTACCTATTTACTGCTAGGTGAACAGGCCAACAGGTGTTAGGAAACGTGTCGGCATGTTTCCACCAGCCGGGAATCGAACCTGGGCCCTCCGTGTGGGAAGCAGGAGCCTTAGCCACCAGGCCACTGGCCTAAGCTAGCCTGGTTCAAGTCACATCCACTTAAGAAGGAAGGAGAACTGCATCAGATTCACTAGCCCAAGCTAGTCAGGTCTAACTTACACCCTTTCATGTATTTGTCCAAGTTATTTTTAACCCTTAAACTGTCCAAACGTAGATCTACGTTTTTGCGCATAGCGCTCCGACCTTGATTTTCTCCATAAGAAAGAGTGTAAAAAACGTAGATCTACGTTTGGACAGTTTAAAGGTTAAAACTACACAACATTTTAGCTTCAATGACCCTGCTAGGGAATTGATGGGAGGGGTTCGACCCTGTTGCATCTCAAGGATATTCTGGTTTATACTTGCGCCTTCTTACTGGCCTCACTTCGATCGCTAGCGCACTCAACTCACACACTGGGGTCCCGGGGTCGATCCCCAGTACTGCTGGAAACATTAGGACGTATTTCCATAAGCCACTTGCTGTCCATGTTCACCCATCAGTAAAATAGATACCTGGGTGTTAGTTGACTGGTGTGGGTCGCATCCTGGGACAAAATTGACCTAATTTCCCCGAAATGCTCTGCATAACAGGTAAATAACAAGGGGCTTTCTATACAGTAGTATGTCAGTGATGTCAGCTAAGACTGTACACCGGAAGGCAGGGTTCAATACGGTGTATGCTGCCAGCCGCCCTATAAACCCCAACAAAAAGGAGCCTCACTAAGGAAAGGCTGGTGGGAGCCTCACTGAGGAGTTCTACGTCAGACTTCGTCACGTGTGGACGTCTCTCTCTCGCCTGAGTATCACTGACAAATTTCCCCCGTTCTCTCTGGAACGCTTGTCGTCATCCATTTCACCCGAGGGGCACCTGTTCATCAGCGTACTTTTATCCAGCTCCATTTTTTCCGCTCTGCGGAAAATTCTTTAACGGTCTTTGATGGGAAGCCATTTACTGAACTCAGGTGGGAGTGTTGGCGTCCCTCTCTGCTGGGCCTTGGCAAGGTGGTCCACCGGATCTAATTGGAAACTTAAGTTTCTGTCTCTGTTCACAAAGGAACTTGTGTTATTTTCTCTCATGGCCCAACCTTGGGCAACAATTTTTCCTGGTACCATCGAGAAGTCTGACTCGATACAACGTATGCTGACAGTGGCACTGATAAACCCAACACAGAGAGAAAGAAGCCTTACTGAGGGAAGGTTGGTGGGAGCCTTACTGAGGGAAGGTTGGTGGGAGCCTTACTGAGGGAAGGTTGGTGGGAGCCTTACTGAGGGAAGGTTGGTGGGAGCCTTACTGAGGGAAGGTTGGTGGGAGCCTTACTGAGGGAAGGTTGGTGGAAGCCTTACTGAGGGAGGGTTGGTGGGAGCCTTACTGAGGGAAGGTTGGTGGGAGCCTTACTGAGGGAAGGTTGGTGGGAGCCTTACTGAGGGAAGGTTGGTTTGAGCCTTACTGAGGGAAGGTTGGTGGGAGCCTTACTGAGGGAAGGTTGGTGGGAGCCTTACTGAGGGAAGGTTGGTGGGAGCCTTACTGAGGGAAGGTTGGTTTGAGCCTTACTGAGGGAAGGTTGGTTTGAGCCTTACTGAGGGAAGGTTGGTGGGAGCCTTACTGAGGGAGGGTTGGTGGGAGCCTTACTGAGGGAAGGTTGGTGGGAGCCTTACTGAGGGAAGGTTGGTGGGAGCCTTACTGAGGGAAGGTTGGTGGGAGCCTTACTGAGGGAAGGTTGGTGGGAGCCTTACTGAGGGAAGGTTGGTGGGAGCCTTACTGAGGGAAGGTTGGTGGAAGCCTTACTGAGGGAAGGTTGGTGGAAGCCTTACTGAGGGAAGGTTGGTTTGAGCCTTACTGAGGGAAGGTTGGTTTGAGCCTTACTGAGGGAAGGTTGGTGGGAGCCTTACTGAGGGAAGGTTGGTGGAAGCCTTACTGAGGGAAGGTTGGTGGAAGCCTTACTGAGGGAAGGTTGGTTTGAGCCTTACTGAGGGAAGGTTGGTTTGAGCCTTACTGAGGGAAGGTTGGTGGGAGCCTTACTGAGGGAAGGTTGGTGGAAGCCTTACTGAGGGAGGGTTGGTGGAAGCCTTACTGAGGGAGGGTTGGTGGGAGCCTTACTGAGGGAAGGTTGGTGGGAGCCTTACTGAGGGAAGGTTGCTGGGAGCCTTACTGAGGGAAGGTTGGTGGAAGCCTTACTGAGGGAAGGTTGGTTTGAGCCTTACTGAGGGAAGGTTGGTGGGAGCCTTACTGAGGGAAGGTTCGTGGGAGCCTTACTGAGGGAAGGTTGGTGGGAGCCTTACTGAGGGAAGGTTGGTGGAAGCCTTACTGAGGGAAGGTTGGTGGGAGGCTTACTGAGGGAAGGTTGGTGGGAGCATTACTGAGGGAAGGTTGGTGGAAGCCTTACTGAGGGAAGGTTGGTGGAAGCCTTACTGAGGGAAGGTTGGTGGGAGCCTTAGTGAGGGAAGGTTGGTGGGAGCCTTAGTGAGGGAAGGTTGGTGGGAGGCTTACTGAGGGAAGGTTGGTGGGAGCCTTACTGAGGGAAGGTTGGTGGGAGCCTTACTGAGGGAAGGTTGGTGGGAGCCTCACTGAGGGAAGGTTGGTGGGAGCCTTACTGAGGGAAGGTTGGTGGGAACCTTACTTAGGGAAGGTTGGTGGGAGCCTTACTGAGGGAATGTTGGTGGGAGCCTTACTGAGGGAAGGTTGGTGGGAGCCTTACTGAGGGAAGGTTGGTGGGAGCCTTACTGAGGGAAGTTTGGTGTCAGCCTTACTGAGGGAAGGTTGGTGGGAGCCTTACTGAGGGAAGGTTGGTGGGAGCCTCACTGAGGGAAGGTTGGTGGGAGCCTTACTGAGGGAAGGTTGGTGGGAGCCTTACTGAGGGAAGGTTGGTGGGAGCCTTACTTAGGGAAACTTGGTGGGAGCCTTACTGAGGGAAGGTTGGTGGGAGCCTTACTGACGGAAGATTGGTGGAAACCTTACTGAGGGAAGGTTGGTGGGAGGCTTACTGAGGGAAGGTTGGTGGGAGCCTTACTGAGGGAAGGTTGGTGGGAGCCTTACTGAGGGAAGGTTGCTGTATAATCCTCCGGGTTTAGCGCTTCCCCCTTGATTATAATAATAATAATGAGGGAAGGTTGGTGGGAGCCTCACTGAGGGAAGGTTGGTGGGAGCCTTACTGAGGGAAGGTTGGTGGGAGCCTTACTTAGGGAAGGTTGGTGGAAGCCTTACTGAGGGAAGGTTGGTGGGAGCCTTACTGAGGGAAGGTTGCTGGGAGCCTTACTGAGGGAAGGTTGGTGGGAGCCTTACTGAGGGAAGGTTGGTGGGAGCCTTACTTAGGGAAGGTTGCTGGGAGGCTTACTGAGGGAAGGTTGGTGGGAGCCTTACTGAAGGAAGGTTGGTGGGAGCCTTACTTAGGGAAGGTTGGTGGGAGGCTTACTGAGGGAAGGTTGGTGGGAGCCTTACTTAGGGAAGGTTGGTGGGAGCCTTACTTAGGGAAGGTTGGTGGGAGCCTAACTGAGGGAAGGTTGGTGGGAGCCTTACTGAGGGAAGGTTGGTGGGAGCCTTACTGAGGGAAGGTTGGTGGGAGCCTTACTGAGGGAAGGTTGGTGGGAGCCTTAGGGAAGGTTGGTGGGAGCCTTACTGAGGGAAGGTTGGTGGGAGCCTTACTGAGGGAAGGTTGGTGGGAGCCTTACTGAAGGAAGGTTGGTGGGAGCCTTATTGAGAAAAGGTTGGTGGGAGCCTTAGGGAACGTTGGTGGGAGCCTTACTGAGGGAAGGTTGGTGGGAGCCTTACTGAGGGAAGGTTGGTGGGAGCCTTACTTAGGAAAGGTTGGTGGGAGGCTTACTGAGGGAAGGTTGGTGGGAGCCTTACTGAGGGAAGGTTGGTGGGAGCCTTACTGAGGGAAGGTTGGTGGGAGCCTTACCGAGGGAAGGTTGGTGGGAGCCTTACTGAAGGAAGGTTGGTGGGAGCCTTACTTAGGGAAGGTTGGTGGGAGGCTTACTGAGGGAAGGTTGGTGGGAGCCTTACTTAGGGAAGGTTGGTGGGAGCCTTACTTAGGGAAGGTTGGTGGGAGCCTCACTGAGGGAAGGTTGGTGGGAGCCTCACTGAGGGAAGGTTGGTGGGAGCCTTACTGAGGGAAGGTTGGTGGGAGCCTTACTGAGGGAAGGTTGGTGGGAGCCTTAGGGAAGGTTGGTGGGAGCCTTACTGAGGGAAGGTTGGTGGGAGCCTTACTGAGGGAAGGTTTGTGGGAGCCTTACTGAAGGAAGGTTGGTGGGAGCCTTACTGAGGAAAGGTTGGTGGGAGCCTTAGGGAAGGTTGGTGGGAGCCTTACTGAGGGAAGGTTGGTGGGAGCCTTACTGAGGGAAGGTTGGTGGGAGCCTTACTTAGGAAAGGTTGGTGGGAGGCTTACTGAGGGAAGGTTGGTGGGAGCCTTACTGAGGGAAGGTTGGTGGGAGCCTTACTGAGGGAAGGTTGGTGGGAGCCTTACTGAGGGAAGGTTGGTGGGAGCCTTACTGAAGGAAGGTTGGTGGGAGCCTTACTTAGGGAAGGTTGGTGGGAGGCTTACTTAGGGAAGGTTGGTGGGAGCCTTACTTAGGGAAGGTTGGTGGGAGCCTTACTGAAGAAAGGTTGGTGGGAGCCTTACTGAGGGAAGGTTGGTGGGAGCCTTACTGAAGGAAGGTTGGTGGGAGCCTTACTTAGGGAAGGTTGCTGGGAGGCTTACTGAGGGAAGGTTGGTGGGAGCCTTACTGAGGGAAGGTTGGTGGGAGCCTTACCGAGGGAAGGTTGGTGGGAGCCTTACTGAAGGAAGGTTGGTGGGAGCCTTACTTAGGGAAGGTTGGTGAGAGGCTTACTGAGGGAAGGTTGGTGGGAGCCTTACTTAGGGAAGGTTGGTGGGAGCCTTACTTAGGGAAGGTTGGTGGGAGCCTTACTTAGGGAAGGTTGGTGGGAGCCTCACTGAGGGAAGGTTGGTGGGAGCCTTACTGAGGGAAGGTTGGTGGGAGCCTTACTGAGGGAAGGTTGGTGGGAGCCTTACTGAGGGAAGGTTGGTGGGAGCCTTAGGGAAGGTTGGTGGGAGCCTTACTGAGTGAAGGTTGGTGGGAGCCTTAATGAGGGAAGGTTTGTGGGAGCCTTACTGAAGGAAGGTTGGTGGGAGCCTTACTGAGGAAAGGTTGGTGGGAGCCTTAGGGAAGGTTGGTGGGAGGCTTACTTAGGGAAGGTTGGTGGGAGCCTTACTTAGGGAAGGTTGGTGGGAGCCTTACTGAAGAAAGGTTGGTGGGAGCCTTACTGAGGGAAGGTTGGTGGGAGCCTTACTGAAGGAAGGTTGGTGGGAGCCTTACTTAGGGAAGGTTGCTGGGAGGCTTACTGAGGGAAGGTTGGTGGGAGCCTTACTGGGGGAAGGTTGGTGGGAGCCTTACTTAGGGAAGGTTGGTGGTAGCCTTACTGAAGGAAGGTTGGTGGGAGCCTTACTTAGGGAAGGTTGCTGGGAGGCTTACTGAGGGAAGGTTGGTGGGAGCCTTCCTGAAGGAAGGTTGGTGGGAGCCTTACTTAGGGAAGGTTGCTGGGAGGCTTACTGAGGGAAGGTTGGTGGGAGCCTTTCTGAGGGAAGGTTGGTGGGAGCCTTACTGAAGGAAGGTTGGTGGGAGCCTTACTGAGGGAAGGTTGGTGGGAGCCTTACTGAAGGAAGGTTGGTGGGAGCCTTACTTAGGGAAGGTTGCTGGGAGGCTTACTGAGGGAAGGTTGGTGGGAGCCTTACTGAGGGAAGGTTGGTGGGAGCCTTACTTAGGGAAGGTTGGTGGGAGCCTTACTGAAGGAAGCTTGGTGGGAGCCTTACTTAGGGAAGGTTGCTGGGAGGCTTACTGAGGGAAGGTTGGTGGGAGCCTTACTGAAGGAAGGTTGGTGGGAGCCTTACTTAGGGAAGGTTGGTGGGAGGCTTACTGAGGGAAGGTTGGTGGGAGCCTTACTGAAGGAAGGTTGGTGGGAGCCTTACTTAGGGAAGGTTGGTGGGAGCCTCACTGAGGGAAGGTTGGTGGGAGCCTTACTGAGGGAAGGTTGGTGGGAGCCTTACTGAGGGAAGGTTGGTGGAAGCCTTACTGAGGGAAGGTTGATGGGAGCCTTAGGGAAGGTTGGTGGGAGCCTTACTGAGGGAAGGTTGGTGGGAGCCTTACTGAGGGAAGGTTGGTGGGAGCCTTACTGAGGGAAGGTTGGTGGGAGCCTTACTGAGGGAAGGTTTGTGAGAGCCTTACTGAGGGAAGGTTGGTGGGAGCCTTACTTAGGGAAGGTTGGTGGGAGCCTCACTGAGGGAAGGTTGGTGGGAGCCTTACTTAGGGAAGGTTGGTGGGAGCCTTACTGAGGGAAGGTTGGTGGGAGCCTTACTGAGGGAAGGTTGGTGGGAGCCTCACTGAGGGAAGGTTTGTGGGAGCCTTACTTAGGGAAGGTTTGTGGGAGCCTTACTGAGGGAAGGTTGGTGGGAGCCTTACTGAGGGAATGTTTGTGGGAGCCTTACTTAGGGAAGGTTTGTGGGAGCCTCACTGAGGGAAGGTTGGTGGGAGCCTTACTGAGGGAAGGTTGGTGGGAGCCTTAGGGAAGGTTGGTGGGAGCCTTACTGAGGGAAGGTTGGTGGGAGCCTTACTGAGGGAAGGTTGGTGGGAGCCTTACTGAGGGAAGGTTGGTGGGAGCCTTACTGAGGGAAGGTTAGTGGGAGCCTTACTGAGGGAAGGTTGGTGGGAGCCTTACTGAGGGAAGGTTGGTGGGAGCCCCACTGAGGGAAGGTTGGTGGGAGCCTTACTGAGGGAAGTTTGGTTGGAGCCTCACTGAGGGAAGGTTGGTGGGAGCCTCACTGAGGGAAGGTTGGTGGGAGCCTTACTGAGGGAAGTTTGGTGGGAGCCTTACTGAGGGAAGGTTGGTGGGAGCCTCACTGAGGGAAGGTTGGTGGGAGCCTCACTGAGGGAAGGTTGGTGGGAGCCTCACTGAGGGAAGGTTGGTGGGATCCTTACTGAGGGAAGGTTGGTGGGATCCTCACTGAGGGAAGGTTGGTGGGATCCTCACTGAGGGAAGGTTGGTGGGAGCCTTACTGAGGGAAGGTTGGTGGGAGCCTCACTGAGGGAAGGTTGGTGGGAGCCTTACTGAGGGAAGGTTGGTGGGAGCCTCACTGAGGGAAGGTTGGTGGGAGCCTTACTGAGGGAAGGTTGGTGGGAGCCTCACTGAGGGAAGGTTGGTGGGATCCTTACTGAGGGAAGGTTGGTGGGATCCTCACTGAGGGAAGGTTGGTGGGATCCTCACTGAGGGAAGGTTGGTGGGAGCCTTACTGAGGGAAGGTTGGTGGGAGCCTCACTGAGGGAAGGTTGGTGGGAGCCTCACTGAGGGAAGGTTTGTGGGAGGCTTACTTAGGGAAGGTTTGTGGGAGCCTTACTGAGGGAAGGTTGGTGGGAGCCTCACTGAGGGAAGGTTGGTGGGAGCCTTACTGAGGGAAGGTTGGTGGGAGCCTTAGGGAAGGTTGGTGGGAGCCTTACTGAGGGAAGGTTGGTGGGAGCCTTACTGAGGGAAGGTTGGTGGGAGCCTCACTGAGGGAAGGTTGGTGGGAGCATTACTGAGGGAAGGTTGGTTGGAGCCTCACTGAGGGAAGGTTGGTGGGAGCCTTACTGAGGGAAGGTTGGTGGGAGCCTCACTGAGGGAAGGTTTGTGGGAGGCTTACTTAGGGAAGGTTTGTGGGAGCCTTACTGAGGGAAGGTTGGTGGGAGCCTCACTGAGGGAAGGTTGGTGGGAGCCTTACTGAGGGGAGGTTGGTGGGAGCCTTAGGGAAGGTTGGTGGGAGCCTTACTGAGGGAAGGTTGGTGGGAGCCTTACTGAGGGAAGGTTGGTGGGAGCCCCACTGAGGGAAGGTTGGTGGGAGCCTTACTGAGGGAAGTTTGGTGGGAGCCTCACTGAGGGAAGGTTGGTGGGAGCCTCACTGAGGGAAGGTTGGTGGGAGCCTTACTGAGGGAAGGTTGGTGGGAGCCTTAGGGAAGGTTGGTGGGAGCCTTACTGAGGGAAGGTTGGTGGGAGCCTTACTGAGGGAAGGTTGGTGGGAGCCTTACTGAGGGAAGGTTGGTGGGAGCCTTACTGAGGGAAGGTTGGTGGGAGCCCCACTGAGGGAAGGTTGGTGGGAGCCTTACTGAGGGAAGTTTGGTGGGAGCCTCACTGAGGGAAGGTTGGTGGGAGCCTCACTGAGGGAAGGTTGGTGGGAGCCTTACTGAGGGAAGGTTGGTGGGAGCCTTACTGAGGGAAGGTTGGTGGGAGCCTCACTGAGGGAAGGTTGGTGGGAGCCTTACTGAGGGAAGGTTGGTGGGAGCCTCACTGAGGGAAGGTTGGTGGGAGCCTTACTGAGGGAAGGTTGGTGGGAGCCTTACTGTGGTGGGAGCCTTACTGTGTGCATAGTCACCTATGTGTGGTTGCAGAGGGGGGAGGTCGATGCACAGCTCCTGGTGTGTTTGTGTGTGTGTTCTTGTCTAATTGTACTCACTTATTGTGGTTGCAAGGGTCGATTCTCAGCTCCTGACGCTGCCTCTTCACTAGTCACTTCTAGGTCTGTTCTCCATGCTTCATGAGTTTTATCATACCTCTTCTTAAAGTTATGTATGGATCCTGCCTCCACTACATCATTCTTCAAACTGTTGCACTTCCTGACAAATATGTGACTGAAGAAATACTTCCTAACATCCCTGTGACTCATCTGAGTCTTCAACTTCCAATTGTGACCCCTTGTTGCTGTGTCCCATCTCTGGAACATCCTGTCTCTGTCCACCTTGTCGATTCCTCTCAGTATTTTATATGTTGTTATCATGTCCCTCCTATCCCTCCTCTCCTCCATTGCCGTCAATTTGATATCCCTTAACCTCTCCTTGTAGGACATATGCCTTAGCTCCAGGATTAGTCTTGTTCCAAACCTTTACACTTTCTGTAACTTCTTGATGTGTTGACCAGGTGCAGGATTCACAATGGTGCTGCATATGCCAGTATGGGCCTGATGTCCACGGTATACAGATTCTTGAACAATTTCTTACTGAAGTGTCGGTACACTATTCTTAGGTTCTCTAGTTGCCCATATGCTGAAGCAATTATTTGGTTGATGTGTGCCTCAGATGTGCTCGGTATGATGCTCACTCCAAGAATCTTTTCCTTGAGTGAGGTTTGCAGTGTTTGGGCCTGTAGACTGTACAGTACTCTGTCTGCAGTCTTCTTTGCCCTTCCCAAGTCTTCGTGACTTTTTTTTTTTTTTTTTTTTTTTTGTGTGTGTGTGTGTGTGTGTGTGTGTGTGTGTGTGTGTCAGTCTTTGTGTCTGTGTGTCTGTATGTATAATTATATATAATTTATTTATTAATCAAATTAATGTAAATTTTTTTCTTCAGAATTCAAGATGCCTCCCACAGAGAAGACTCAGAAAAAGAAACGTCCTTCATTTTTTGAGAAAATGAAGCGTCTCCAGCAGGAATACCTCCGCAAGGACTTCATTGTTAGCCTCATCGTCGATCCTAAATATTTTTGGTTATCAGCTATTGTGTTTTTATTGGCAGAGATAGTTGTAAATATTTTGATCATCCAGAGAGTTAAATGTGAGTACTATACGCATATGGTAATGAATTGGGAATTGAATTTGAAGTTTTTTTGTTATATATCATATTGTATAATTTTAATTCAGTGATATTCATTGCTAGTCAGTTTTATGCAAAGATAACAGTTACCATATTTTCTGGCATATGAGGTGCACCTTTTTTCCCATGAAAAATCTTTGTAAAATCACCCTGTGCCTGTGCTCAAGGTCAAGGGTAGGATTTTTGTTATGCCTTAGCATAAAGCAAGAGGGTAATTAGCCCTTGAATATGATTGCTGAATTACCATCATGATACTTCTGTCATGCATCTTATATGGCAGAAAATATCGTATATCTCAGACTCTCAAAATCATAATAACATGATTGCAAACAAATCATGGAACGTTCTGAATGGCTTATACACTGGCCTGGAGTTTTAGGACTGGCTTGCTCTGGGTTTCATCCCTGCCTGTTCCTTGGTTTATAGTAGTTATATGTCTTGATATCAGCTGAAGGTATAAACAGCCTCTCCTCACTTAGCAACGTACTTGTTTACCGACAACTCTGACTTATGACGGGCTTTCTGAGCAGTATGCATACCTAAATAATGTCTAATAATAATAATAATAATAATAATAATAATAATAATAATAATAATAATTTATTTTAACATGATACAAGTTTGTACAAAAGAGTTTAATGGTTGGGTGTACATGCCAATAGCCCCTTTATATGCAGAGCATTTTGGACATGATGAGGCTTCAGTAAGTAACTTCACTGCAGAACTAAGCTCTGTTGACTGGCCTACAGAATTTTCTAATGCTGTGGGTATTGAAGAATGGGTAGAGATATTTCTAAATAAAATTCAAAAGCTCTATACTGTAACAAATATTGTCCCATAAAAACTAAACAAATCACCAATAAAAGACTAAGTTGCCCATGGCTTACTAACATCCTAAAGTCCATCAATACGAAACATCAATATGAGAAACAATATAGAAAGGGTCTTATAACTAAATGATTTATCAAACACTATACGTCAGTCCTAATCAAATTAATCAGAAAGTCCAAACAACTATGTATGCTATTGTAACAGATTCACTGAAATGAGAGGAGACACACTCTCAGATCTTGGGCACCACAAACCAAATAGAGCTAGTAATATTGTATTAATTAAACCAAATGAACCGAAATTCCAGCCTATTGATACAGCTAACAAGTTAAATGACTTCTTCTCAACAATAGGATGGAATCTCGTGGGTATTTGTTTTTTTCCAGTGCTGTGTAAAGTAGGTCTAGCATTTTTATTATTGCATCATTTGTGCTTTTGTTTCTTCTGAAGCCAAACTGGCAGGGGTTAAGGATTCTTTGTGATGTTATGAAGGAGTATAACCTTTTGTGTATGAGTTTCTCAAAGATTTTTGGAAAGTAAAGGCAAGTTTGATATTGGCCTATAATTGTTTACATCTGTTGGGTCACCACCTTTGTGTATTGGTGTAATCCTTGCTAGTTTGAGTGATGCCGGGAAAGTGCTGGTTTCTAGTGATTTGTTGAAGAGTAATGCAGTGGTGGGTGAAAGGATTTGAGCCACTCGTTTATACAGTAGTGGTGGTACTTGGGTTACATTTCCAGTGGGCTCTGTTGGTGTAAGATAGAGGGATGTTGGGAAGTTTCTATCTAGATAATCATTAACTTGGGCATTTGTAATTGGAATTTTACTGGCAAGATTTGTTCCTATGATTGAGAAGAAATCACTTAACTCGTCAGCTGTATCAATAGGCTGGAATTTCAGTTCATGGTTTGGTTAGTATAGTACTACTAGCTCTGCTCGGTTTGTGGTGCCCAGGATCTGAGAGTGTTTTCCAGGTCTTTTTAATTTCACCTCTTATTTCAGTGAATCTGTTAGCATAGTATAGTTGCTTGGACTTTCTGATTAATTTGGTGAGGACCGACATACAGTGGAACCCCGGTTTACGATATTATTTCATTCCAGACGTATGTTCAGGTGCCATTACTGAACGAATTTGTTCCCATAAGGAATATTGTGAATTAGATTAGTCCATTTCAGACCCCCAAACATACACGTACAAACGCACTTACGTAAATACACTTACATAATTGGTCGCATTGGGAGCTGATCGTAAAGCGGGGGTCCACTGTATAGTGTTTGATAAATTTAGTTATTAACCCTTTCAGGGTTGCCAGGCCCTCTCCGAGACTTGTTCTTGGGTTTTCTTCTATTTTTTTTCTAGTTCTTGTTCTTGTTTATTTCCTCTTATCTCCATGGGAAAGTGGAACAAAATTCTTCCTCCGTAAGCCATGCGTGATGTAAGAGACAACTAAAATGCCGGGAGCAAGGCCTAGTAACCCCTTCTCCTGTATAAATTACTAAATTTAAAAAGAGAAACTTTGGTTTTTCTTTTTGGGCCATCCTGCCTTGGTGGGATACGGCCGGTTTGTTTAAAAAAAAAAAGTAACTACTATGTTGTAAATGCAGTGGACCCTCGACCAATGATGGCATCGATTAACGATAAATCCGACTAGTGATACATTTTAACGCAAAAATTTTGCCTCGACTAGCGCTAAAAAACTCGACCAACACTATTCGTTCAGTCTGAGACGCGTCCACTTCTGGCTAGTGTTTACAAGCCAGCCAGCCAGCCAGCCACCGCGGTCACTTCCAAGCATACAATCGGAACATTTCATATTATCACAGTCTTTTTAGTGATTGCACCTGCAAAATAAGTCACCATGGGCCCCAAGAAATCTTCTAGTGCCAACCCTACAGCAAAAAGGGTGAGAATTACTATGGATATGAAGAAAGAGATCATTGCTAAGTATGAAAGTGGAGTGCGTGTCTCCGAGCTGGCCAGGTTGTACACAAAACCCCAATCAACCATCGCTACTTTTGTGGCTAAGAAAATGGCAATCAAGGAAGCTGTTCTTACCAAAGGTGCAACTATGTTTTCAAAACTGAGATCGCAAGTACTCGATGTTGAGAGACTGTTATTGGTGTGGATAAACGAAAAACAGATAGCAGGAGATAGCATCTCTCAAGCGATCATATGTGAAAAGGCTAGGAAGTTGCATGATGATTTAATTAAAAAAATGCCAGCAACTAGTGGTGATGTGAGTGAATTTAAGGCCAGCAAACATTGGTTTGAGAGATTTAAAGGAAAGGGAAGTAACCCCAGAAAAGGACTTGCCACCTCAAGTCCTAATGGAAGGGGATTCCCCTTCTAAACACTAAGACCATCAACACTCTCCCCTCCTCCCCCATCCCATCAGTCATTACCAGATCTTCAATAAAAGTAAGTGTCATGTAACTGTGCATGTCTTCTTTAGTTTGTGTGTATTAAAATTAATATTTCATGTGGTAAAAACATTTTTTTTTTTCATACTTTGGGGTGTCCTACACGGATTAATTTGATTTCCATTATTTCTTATGGGGAAAATTAACTTTTTATTTTATTTATTTATTTATTTCCAATTTGTGCACACATACAGAGGTACAAAAAAATACAGATAAGAGCAGTATGCCAAAGCCACTTATACTATGCATAGCATTACGGGCTGGCTTAAAATTAACTTAAGATTAACTAAGCAATGATTATTATTATTATTATAATCAAAAAGAAGCGCTAAGCCACAAGGACTATACAGCGCTGCTACTAAGCAATGATGAAATCAGTGATAAAACATTAATGTAAACAGATAACTATAAAGCACAAGTGAGTATTACAAAGACAGGTCATATGGTTGCATTCAGTTAGGTAGTGATTCTGTTAGGTAGTGTATTTAAAAAATAATAAGTTAGATTGGGTTTTAGGTTTAACATTTATGTGATATAATTGTGAGAAACATTTAAGATATACAATTTATAATGTTCAGTTATTCAGTATTTATTTGGTTTTGGGTGAGTAAGTAATCTTTGAGAAGAGACTTGAATTTATAAACAGGTTGTGTTTCTTTTATATTTACAGGTAATGAATTCCAGATTTTAGGGCCTTTTATGTGCAATGAGTTTTTGCATAGTGTGAGATGGACACGAGGAACATCAAAGAGTGATCTGTGCCTTGTGTTATGGTCATGTGTTCTGTTGAGGTTGGCAAGGAGATGTTTGAGGGGAGGGTTAATATCAGAGTTAAGTGTTCTATGTATGTAATAGGTGCAGTAATAAGTATGGATGTTTTGTATGGTGAGTAGGTTTAGTGTATTGAATATTGGTGGAGTGTGCTGCCTGTAGTGAGAATTTGTTATCATTCTAACTGCAGCCTTTTGTTGGGTAATTAGTGGTCTGAGATGGTTAATTGTTGTTGAGCCCCATGCACAAATTCCATAGGTGAGATAGGGGTAAATAAGAGAGTGATATAGGGCCAGGAGGGCTGACTGTGGAACATAGTACCGTATCTTCGATAGTATGCCTACAGTCTTGGAAATTTTCTTAGAAATTTGATGTATATGTGTATGAAATTTGAGTCTATTATCAAGGTGGATTCCTAAGAATTTTCCCTCTGTTAGTTTTGTGATAGGTGATCCATTTATCATTATGTTAAGAGGGACATCTGTAGCTCTGTTACCAAACTGAATGAAGTAGGTTTTGTCAATGTTTAGTGTAAGTTTGTTAGTCCTCATCCAGGTAGATATTTTCTGTAATTCGGTATTTACAGTATTGGCTAGCGTGACTGGGCTCGGGTGAGAGAAGACATATGTAGTGTCATCTGCAAATAGTGTGGGTTTGAGTAATTGCGAAGCATTTGGAAGGTCATTTATGTATAGGAGAAAGAGAAGAGGGCCAAGGACACTTCCCTGTGGGACACCAACTGTAATTGGTTGTGCAGAAGAGTTTGCCCCATTTGCGTACACATATTGGCTTCTGTTGCTGAGGTAAGACTTGACTAACGATGAGCTCTCAGGAACGGATTAATAGCATTAGTCGAGGGTCCACTGTATATTGCTTAATCCTCACTAGATACTAGTTGTTTTCTTGATGAAACGTGCAGATTGTATTTTGATTAAATAATGTTTTGGCACAGATACAGAAATCGATTGGGTTGCATACATGCAGGAGGTGGAGGGCGTGGTGAATGGAACATGGGATTACACTAAGTTGCGTGGTGACACGGGACCTCTTGTTTACCCAGCAGGTAAAGTTGTTGATGTGTGTTACACGTCTTTTAAGCTCACTGTGTCCGCTTTCCTCTCCAACTTTATCACCGTTGGTAGAAACTTGCTTAGTTTTTGTAAATCAGAAATTTGCTACATTAACTCTTTCTTTTTTCTGCTAATGTCCTTACCTCAACACCTCCATAGCTTTCATCTCTGCATTGTACAGTGCCAACTGACCTTTTTGGTTTAGAATTTTACAAGAGTTTAACTTGATAATTGTAATGTAGAGGGCTGAGGAGGGGTTGTTGAAGTGGTTTGGACATGTAAAAAGGATAGAGAGGGATAGGTTAATAATAATAATAATAATAATAATAATAATAATAATATAATAATAATAATCTTTATTTCTACAAGTACATGTATAATGTATACAGACCTAACAGACATCAGTGACTTACTGTATAGAGAGCCCCTTGTTATGCAGAGTATTTCAAGCAAATTAGGTTAATTTTGTCCCCAAGATGTGAGCCACACCAGTCGGCTAACACCCAGGTACCTACTTACTGATGGGTGAACAGGGACAGCAGGTATGTTATGGAAACACACCCTAATGTTTCTATCTGTACCAGGGTTTGAACCACAGATCTCAGCGTGTGAGCTGAATGCACTAGCAACCTGGCTACGGGACGAAGATGGTATGAAAATCTTGGGTGGAAAGTAGGAAGGGTATGCGTCATCCCAGGAATGGTTAAGGGAGGGGGTGAAAGAGGCCTCGAGTTCTAGAGGCCCAAGCATCCAGCAGGCTAGTGTGAGCATTTTAGATAGGAGTGAATGGAGAAAAGTATTTTTGATAGATGAGCTGTTGGAGTGTGGGCAAGGTCACTTTTATGAAAGGATTCAGGGAAACTATGGTTTTTTTTTTGTTGAACTGCATGGTGTTTGTTCATTATAGTAAACAATAATAGAAAATTAAGTACAATATATTTTTTTAATTTTTGTATTAACACATCGGCCATTTCTGACCAAGGCAGGGTGGCCCAAAAAAGAAAAATTTTCATCATCATTCACTTCATCACTGTCTTGCCAGATGTGTGCTTACACTACAGTTTTAAAACTGCAGCATTAACACCCTTCCTTCAGAGTGCAGACACTGTATATGTACTTCCCATCTTCAGGACTCAAGTCTGGCCTGCCAGTTTCCCTGAATCCCTTCGTAAATGTTACCTTGCTCACATTCCAACAGCACGTCAAGTCCTAAAAACCATTTGTCTCCATTTGCTCCCATCTAACATGCTCACGCATGCTTGCTGGAAATCCAAGCCCCTCACACACACAAGCTCCTTTATCCCCTCCCTTCAACCTTTCCTTGGCTGACCCCTACCACACCTTCCCTCCACTAGAGATTTATACACTTTCAAAGTCATTCTATTTTGTTCTATCCTCTCTACATGTCCTAACCACCTCAACAACCTCTCCTCAGCCCTCTGGATAATAGTTTTGGTAATCCCGCACCTCCTCCTAATTTCCAAACTGTGAATTCTCTGCATTATTTTCACACCACACATTGCTCTCAGACATGACATCTCCACTACCTCTAACCTTCTCCTTGTTGCAACATTCACCACCCATGTTTCACACCCATATAAGAGCGTTAGTATAACTATACTCTCATACATTCTCCTCTTTGCTTCCATGGACAAAATTCTTTGTCTCCACAGGCTCCTAAGTGCACCACTCACCTTTTTTCCCCTCATCAAGTCTTTGACTCGCCTCATCTTTCATAGACCCATCTGCTGGCACGTCCACTCCTAAATATCTTGATGCATTCACCTCCTCCATATTCTCTCCCTCCAATCTAATATCCAACCTTTCGTCACCTAATTTTTTTGTTATCATCATCTTACTCTTTCCTGTATTCACTCTTAATTTTCTTCTTTTACATACCCTACCAAACTTATCCACCAACCACTGCAACTTCTCTTCAGAATCTCCCAGAAGAACAGTGTCATCAGCAAAGAGCAACTGTGACAACTCCCACTTTGTGTTAGATTTGTGTCCTTTTACTTGACATATTGTTGGTAATTCTACCAATATTAATACAATAGTTGTTTATATCTTACCCTAACTGCCTCCTTCTTTAGTTTATAAACCTTCACCTCTCTCTTACTTGCTGCTTCTATTTTCCCTTGTATCCCATATACCTTTTACTCTCACTGTAGGTACAACTAAAAAGTTATCTGGTATATCTGTGGCCCCTCTATAAACATGTACATCCTGAAGTCTACTCAACAGTCTTTTATCTACCAATACGTAGTCCAACAAACTACTGTCATTACGCCCTACATCATATCTTGTATACTTATTTATCCTCTTTTTCTTAAAATATGTATTACCTAACCAAACCCCTTTCTATACAAAGTTCAATCAAAGGGCCCCCATTATCATTTACACCTGGCACCCCAAACTTACCTACCACACCCTCTCTAAATGTTTCCCCTGCTTTAGCATTTAGGTCCCCTACTACAGTTACTCTCTCACTTGGTTCAAAAGTTCCTGCACACTCGCTTAACATCTCCCAAAATCTCTCTCTCTCCTCTACACTCCTCTCTTCTCCAGGTGCATACACACTTATTATGACCCACTTTTTGCATCCTATCCTTATTTTAATCCACATAATCCATGAATTTATACATTGATATTCCCTCTTCTCCTTCCATAACTGATCCTTCAACATTATTGCTACCCCTTCCGTAGCTCTAACTCTTTCAGATACTCCTGACTTAATCCCATTTATTTCTCCCCACTGAAACTCCCCTATCCTTTTCAGCTTTGTTTTGCTTAGGGCCAGGACATCCAATTTCTTGTCATTCATAATACAGTGGACCCCCGATTAACGATATTTTTTTCATTCCAGAAGTATGTTCAGGTGCCAGTACTGACCAAATTTGTTCCCATAAGGAATATTGTGAAGTAGATTAGTCCATTTCAGACTCCCAAACATACACGTACAAACACACTTATATAAATACACTTACATAATTGGTCGCATTGGGAGGTGATCGTTAAGTGGGGGTCCACTGTATTAGTAATCATCTCTTTCTTATCTGCACTACATCCATGCACATTCAAGCATCTCAGTTTTAAAGAGTTTTTCTTCTCTTTTTTAGTATTTTCTACAGGAGAAGGGGTTACTAACGTATTTGATATATTTTTTATATTTTGTATTTTTATATATGCATGTATAATAAATTGCAAAACACTCCATGGGGAAGTGGAGCAGAATTCTTCTTCCATAAGCCATGTGTGTCATAAGAGGCAACTAACTTGCTGGAAGCAAGGGGCTAGTAACGCCTTCTCCTGTATATATTACTAAATTTAAAAAGAGAAACTTTCGTTTTTCTTTTTTGGGCCACCCTGCCTCAGTGGGATACAGCCGGTTTGCTGAAAGAAGAAGAAAATGCAAAACAACCACTGTGAAAAAATAGTGAACTTCCAAGTGCTTTCCTGATTTCTCAAATTATCAAGTTCCTTGATAATGTGATATTACATGTTTACTGTGATCTTATTGAATGTAATAAAGTATTTCTGGTTTACAGGTTTTGTGTATCTGTTCATGGGACTGTATCACCTTACAAACACAGGCACTAACATCCGTCTGGCACAGTACATTTTTGCTGTGTTCTACATCATTACCTTGATGCTAGTTTTCAGAATGTTTCACAAGAGCAGAAAGGTATGTATGTATTCTAAGCAGTTTTTCCCATCTTGGGTATTTTTAAAGTTCAGGAGACAGTTAAAACAAATTTACAAGTTTTTCATTATATTATCATTGTGAATAAGGGAAGTTTTTATTGCATTTATGGATTTAGAAAAGGCATATGATAGTGGATAGGGGAGCAATGTGGCAGATGTTGCAAGTATATGGAATAGGTGGTAAGTTACTAAATGCTGTAAAGAGTTTTTATGAGGATAGTGAGGCTCAAGTTAGGGTGTGTAGAAGAGAGGGAGACTACTTCCCGGTAAAAGTAGGTCTTAGACAGGGATGTGTAATGTCACCATGGTTGTTTAATATATTTATAGATGGGGTTGTAAAAGAAGTAAATGCTAGGGTGTTTGGGAGAGGGGTGGGATTAAATTGTGGTGAATCAAATATAAAATGGGAATTGACACAGTTACTTTTTGGATGATACTGTGCTTATGGGAGATTCTAAAGAAAAATTGCAAAGGTTAGTGGATGAGTTTGGGAGTGTGTGTAAAGGTAGAAAGTTGAAAGTGAACATAGAAAAGAGTAAGGTGATGAGGGTATCAAATGATTTAGATAAAGAAAAATTGGATATCAAATTGGGAAGGAGGAGTATGGAAGAAGTGAATGTTTTCAGATACTTGGGAGTTGACGTGTCGGCGGATGGATTTATGAAGTGAGGTTAATCATAGAATTAATGAGGAAAAAAAGGTGAGTGGTGCGTTGAGGTATATGTGGAATCAAAAAACGTTATCTATGGAGGCAAAGAAGTGAATGTATGAAAGTATAGTAGTACCAACACACTTATATGGGTGTGAAGCTTGGGTTGTAAATGCAGCAGCGAGGAGACGGTTGGAGGCAGTGGAGATGTCCTGTCTAAGGGCAATGTGTGGTGTAAATATTATGTAGAAAATTCGGAGTGTGGAAATTAGGAGAAGGTGTGGAGTTAATAAAAGTATTAGTGAGAGGGCTGAAGAGGGGTTGTTGAGGTGGTTTGGTCATTTAGAGAGAATGGATCAAAGTAGAATGACATGGAGAGCATTTAAATCGGTAGGAGAAGGAAGACGGGATAGGAGTCGTCCTCGAAAAGGTTGGAAGGAAGGAGTAAGGGAGGTTTTATGGGCGAGGGGCTTGGACTTCCAGCAGGCGTGCATGAGCGTGTTTGATAGGAGTGAATGGAGACGAATGGTATTTGGGACCTGACGATCTGTTGGAGTGTGAGCAGGGTAATATTTAGTGAATGGATTCAGAGAAACCGGTTATTTTTATATAGCCGGACTTGAATCCTGGAAATGGGAAGTACAATGCCTGCACTCTAAAGGAGGGGTTTTGGGATATTAGCAGTTTGGAGGGATATGTTGTGTATCTTTATATGTATATGCTTCTAAACTGTTGTGTTCTGAGCATCTCTGCAAAAACAGTGATTATGTGTGAGTGAGGTGAAAGTGTTGAATGATGATGAAAGTATTTTCTTTTTGGGGATTTTCTTTCTTTTTTGGGTCACCCTGCCTAGGTGGGAGACGGCCGACTTGTTGAAAAAAAAAATAAGTGTATCAGAAGCATCGTTGCAAAATTCATATTTAATGGAAAATTTATTTGAAGGGGATATTGCCCCTCATTATATGTTAAAAGGGAAGTGCCAAGGGGAATAAAAAGGAGGAAACTCTAATAAAAATAATTTTTTGTAGGTAATCAAGTACCACATTCAGTAGTTTCATTATTCAGCATTCAGTGTGGAGTATCCCTTTCTGGTTCTTGGTAAGAATTCAGATTTCAGTTCTGCAAGTAATAATAATAATAATAATTAATAATAATAATAATAATGATAATACGTACATACTTTATTTCAGCATGATGCAATGTTTGTACAAAGGTGAATGACATTTGCGTGTACATGCAGAAAGCCCCTATACAGGTTGGCCATCACTAATCCGGCAATCAGTTATCCGGCTCCATCAGTAATCCGGCACTAATTTCAGCTAGTATAATTTCAAATTTCATCATTATACCGACTCAAATTTCATCATTATACTGAATCAGAAATTGTGCAGATGGTTGTAAATCTACAGCAGCAAGCCAGTGGAGAAGAAAGCAGTGATGAAAATGAGGAGCATGTAGCAGAAAGTCTCTCTACTGATAGGTTAAGTGTATTCTAACCTAACCACTCTGTAATCCGGCAAACTCACTAATCCGGCACACTACAGGTCCCAATGATGCCGGATTAGTGATGGCCGACCTGTACATGTATATGTAGAGCATTTTGGTCAAACTTAAACTAACTTAAGATTAATAAGGCAATAATCTTAAATGCTAGCCAGGGAGTGTTCACTACTCTTTTTTACTTTCAAAGCTGTGGATGCATTGATAGCAAATAGCCATATGTCACTTTTTGATGGAAAACAGATGCGTTAGTAGTACAGTAGTAATTATATTAATAGTAGTACATGTATTAGTATTAGCTTTGTATTATTGTTATTTTAACACAGCAGGTATCTTCCACTGTGGTAGTGTGTTCCTCCCCAAAAAAGAAAAATAATTTCACTGTCATTCACACATTCATTCATTGTCTTGATAGAAGCACACTACATCACAGTTCAGATGACCCTTTGAACTCCAATATCCCCACTCCTCTGGAGGGAGGGGATGAATCATCATGCACGATTTACTTGTGGCCAGCAGTAACAGTCTGGTTGATCAGGCCCGCATCTACCATGAAGCCTGGTCACAGACCAGGCCATGGGGGTGTTGACCCCTTGAAAAACCCTTCAGGTATACTCCAGGTATTATTATTATTATTATTGTCTTTTTATTTTAGAATGCAGTATATTTTATAGTACTATACTGTTTTCTAAATAGATCATAATTACCTGCCTTTTTTTGCTTTGCAGTTACCACCATATATGCTGATATTTGTGTGTTGCACATCATATCGAGTCCACTCTATATTTGTGTTACGCTTGTTTAATGACCCCGTGGCTATGATGTTGCTTTATGCAGCCATGAATCTCTTTATTGATGGCTATTGGTCTCTGGGAAGCCTCATTTACAGGTTAGTTCAATGATAATTTGTTTGTAATGCTTTGTATTTTTTTTTTAACAAGTCAGCCGTCTCCCACCGAGGCAGGGTGACCCAAAAAGAAAGAAAATCCCCAAAAAGAAAATACTTTCATCATCATTCAACACTTTCACCTCACTCACACATAATCACTGTTTTTGCAGAGGTGCTCAGAATACAACACTTTAGAAGTACAGTGGACCCCCGGTTTGCGATATTAATCCGTTCCCGAGAGCTCATCGTAAACCAAAATTATCGGAAAGCGAATCAATTATCCCCATAAGAAATAATGGAAATCAAATTAATCCGTGCAAGACGCCCAAAAGTATGAAAAAAAAAAACATTTACCACATGAAATATTAAGTTTCATGCAATAGAATAATTACAATAACAATAGAATAATAACAATAGAATAATTGACACTTACCTTTAATGAAGATCTGGTGATGATTGATGGGATGGGAGGAGGGGAGAGTGTTGAACCTATTGTTTAGAAGGGGAATCCCCTTCCATTAGGACTTGAGGTAGCAAGTCCTTTTCCAGGGTTACTTCCCTTCTTCATTTAATGCCACTAGGACCAGCTTGAGAGTCACTGGACTTATGTCACACAACATATCTGTTCATAGAGCTCTGTACCTCCCGTTCCTTTAAGATTTGTCTAAAATGAGCCGCAACATTGTCATTGTAATAGACACCAGCAGGGCTTGCAATAGCTGTGTTAGGGTGATTTTCATCCCTAAAGGTTTGCAGTTCAACCCACTTTGCACACATTTCCTTAATCTTTGAAGTAGGCACAATGGATTCCACAACTGGCATAGGTTTCTCAGGGTTAGCCCCAAACCCTTCAAAATCTTTCTTAATTTCCATACTAATTCTCACCTTTTTACCACAGGGTTGGCACTAGAAGCTTTCTTGGGGCCCATGGTGACTTATTTTGCAGAAACAAGCACCAAAAACAGTGATAATATGGATAATATGGAATGTACCGAATGTATCCTTAGATGTGCGCACACTGGCTGGCTTGTAAACACTGGCACACACGGGGCATTTCAGGCTACACGTGGACACGTCTCGTACGAATCGCATCGCATACTGGGTTTTGTAACGGGAACCGAGGCAAATTTTTGGCGATATAATACATCGGCTACCGGATTTATCGGATACTGATAGCATCGTGAACCGGGGGTCCACTGTATATACGTATAAAGATACACAATATATCCCTCCAAACTGCTAATATCCAGAACCTCTCCTTTAGGGTGCAGGCATTGTACTTCCCATTTCCAGGACTCAAGTCCGGCTATATAAAAATAACCGGTTTCCCTGAATCCCTTCACTAAATATTACCTTGCTCTCGCTCCAACAGATCGTCAAGTCCCAAATACCATTCTTCTTCATTCACTCCTATCAAACACGCTCATGCACGCCTGCTGGAAGTCCAAGCCCCTTGCCCACAAAATCTCCCTTACCCCTTCCTTCCAACCTTTTCGAGGAGGACCCCTACCTCGCCTTCCTTCCCCTACAGATTTATACACACTCCATGTGATTCTACTTTGATCCATTTTCTCTAAATGACCAAACCACCTCAACAACCCCTCTTCAGCCCTCTGACTAATACTTTTATTAACTCCACACCTTCTCCTAATTTCCACACTCCGAATTTTCTGCATAATATTTACACCAAACATTGCCCTTAGACAGGACATCTCCACTGCCTCCAGCTGCCTCCTCGCTGCTGCAGTCACAACCCAAGCTTCACACCCATATAAGAGTGTTGATACTACTATACTTTCATACATTCCCTTCTTTGCCTCCATAGATATATTCATATATGTATATAATTATTTCAACTTAGCTAGTAGGTTGGTAGACAGCAACCGCCCAGGGAGGGACTACCGTCCTGCTAAGTGAGTGTGAAATGGAAACCTGTAATTGTTTTATATGATGGTAGGATTGCTGGTGTCTTTTTTTCTGTCTCATAAACATGCAAGGTTTCAGGTGCATCTTGCTACTTCTGCTTACACCTAAGTCACACTGCACATCATATACAAGCATATACAGTGGACCCCCGCATAACGATCACCTCCAAATGCGACCAATTATGTAAGTGTATTTATGTAAGTGCGTTTGTACGTGTATGTTTGGGGGTCTGAAATGGACTAATCTACTTCACAATATTCCTTATGGGAAAAAATTCGGTCAGTACTGGCACCTGAACATACTACTGGAATGAAAAAAGTTCGTTAACCGGGGGTCCACTGTATATATACACACACACCCCTCTGGGTGTGTGTGTACAGTGGACCCCCGCATAACGATCACCTCCCAATGCGACCAATTATGTAAGTGTATTTATGTAAGTGCGTTTGTACGTGTATGTTTGGGGGTCTGAAATGGACTAATCTACTTCACAATATTCCTTATGGGAACAAATTCGGTCAGTACTGGCACCTGAACATACTTCTGAAATGAAAAAATATCGTTAACCGGGGGTCCACTGTATATATATACACACCCTCTTGTTTATTTCCATGTGGAAGTGGAACAGAATTCTACCTCTGTAAGCCATGCATGTTATAAGAGGCAACTAAAATGCCGGGAGCAAGGGGCTAGTGACCCCTTCTTCTGTATACATTACTAAATTTATAAAGAAAAACTTTCATTTTTGGGCCACTCTGCCTCAGTGGGATACGACAGGTTTGTTGAAAAAAAAAATTATTTCAACTTGCAGGTGTGAGTTATTTATTTTCAGAAAATGGAATTTGTTTTACAAAACTTGTTAGAGTTGGAGCTAATGTGGAATATTGAAGTGCTAAATCCATGTGAGTCATGTAAAACAAGGAGTGGTGGAGACTCAATCTTCCACCTGTTAATTAGGATCAGTCTCTGGCCAGGATTGTTGCCTTACTCTCTGAAAATTGATCCTTTTGGATACATACTGTATGTTTTGGTAATCTCTGTGACTGTGTAAATAGTCCATATAGAATGGTGTTTTTATCACAAAGAAAATACTTTTTAATCAGTTTCAATTAATTTTTTCACTAAATATCATTTGTATATACAGGTCTCCCTCAACATTCACGTTTTCAACTTTCACGGGCTTCACACATTCACAAATTCCCAACCTCCAAATTCCCAGCCACCAAATTCCCAGCCGCCAAATCATATTTAAGTTTCCCGCCACCTGCGAGTCCCCACTACCCTCCCTCCGACCCCCGCAACTGGCAGCCAGCCCTCCCACCACTCAGTGTGGTGAGTGTTTTGTTTGTTCATTATTTGCTATTAAACTACAGTATAAATAATGTAAACCCATTCATGACTGCATATTGGAATGGCTATTCGGACAGGTATTAGACGGTGACATCATGCGTTTACTCTTGAACACTGCAAAGAATTAAACATTTCTGCTACAGCTAATAATAACAATAGTAATAGTAGTAGTAATAATAATAATAATAATAATAATAATAATAATAATAATAATAATAATTATATGATATAATTGAAGAAGGAAATTGTACAAAAATACGAGGGAGTGGTTGACACATCGTCAGTGTGACTTTGTTTATGATGGAGTGAACATTAGTCTCCCTGCTCTTCCAAACATTTCACAATAATTCATTGTGTTTGGTGCTTGTAGATTGAGTGTGACTGGAGTGGTAGAGACAATGATTGAGGCAATGGTATTTAATAACATACATGTTAATAATAATACATGTTATTAATAATATGTACTATTATTATTTATAACATATACAGTGGACCCTTAACCAGCGATGGCATCGATTAACGATAAATCTGACTAGCGATACATTTAAACGCAAAAATTTTGCCTCAACTAGCGCTTAAAAACCTGACCAGCGCTATTCGTTCCGTACCATACGCGTCCACTTTGGCCTGAGCACGCCTCACTTGTCCCTTGGGTGTCAGTGTTTACAAGCCAGCCAGCCACCGCGGTCGCTTCCAAACATACAACAACTGGAACATTTCATATTATCACAGCCTTTGTAGTGATTGCACCTGCAAAATAAGTCACCATGGGCCCCAAGAAAGCTTCTAGTGCCAACCCTACAGCAAAAAGGGTGAGAATTACTATGGAGATGAAGAAAGAGATCATTGCTAAGTATGAAAGTGGAGTGCGTGTCTCTGAGCTGGTCAGGTTGTATAATAAACCCCAATCAACCATCGCTACTATTGTGGGTAAGAAAACGGCAATCAAGGAAGCTGTTCTTGCCAAAGGTGCAGCTGCTGCTGCACCACAGTCAGCTGTTGTTGTTGCTGCACCACCATCAACTGTATTACTCGAAGATGTGGAGAGAGTGTTGTTGGTGTGGCTTAACCTGAAACAATTACCGAGAAACGATTAACCCCGGAGGGTTAGCCACCCAGGATAACCCAAGAAAGTCAGTGCATCATCGAGGACTGTCTAACTTATTTCCATTGTGGTCCTTAATCTTGTCCCCCAGGATGCAACCCACAACAGTTGACTAACACCCAGGTGAACAGGAAAAAATGCCTGGAACTAGTGCTCATATTGGTAAGGTTAGTGGGGAGGATGTGGAAGAGTTGGTGGAGGAGGACAATGAAGAACAAACCACTGATGAGCTGCTAGATCATCTTCAACAGTAAGAGGCCACACCTGAGGAAACTGCTTTGGAGGAGGGGAGAGAGAAATTGAAGAAGTTGCCTACTTCAAAGATTAAGGAAATGTGTGCAAAGTGGCTTAAAGTGCAAACCTTTTTTGATAAAGGAACGAGAGGTACAGGCCTCTATGGACAGATATGTTGTGCGACAGAAGTCCAGTGACTCTGAAGCTGGTCCTAGTGGCATTAAAAGAACAAGGGAAGTAACCCCAGAAAAAGACTTGCTGCCTCAAGTGCTAATGGAAGGGGATTCCCCTTCTAAACACTAACAAGATCAACGGTCTCCCCTCCTCCCATCCCATCATTCATCACCAGATCTTCAATAAAGGTAAGTGTCATGTAACTGTGCATGTCTTCTTCAGTTTGTGTGTATTAAAATTAATATTTCATGTGGTAAAAATTTTTTTTTTTCAATACTTTGGGGTGTCTTGCACGGATTAATTTGATTTCCATTATTTCTTGTGGGGAAAATTAACTTGACTAACGATTATTTTGATTAACGATGAGCTCTCAGGAACGGATTAATATCGCTGGTTGAGGGTCCACTGTATGTTATTAAATACATACATGTTAATAATACGTAATACATGTTATTAATAATAACATGTACTATTATTATTATTTATAACATATATGTTATTAAATACCACTGCCTCAACCGCTGAATTATTGTGAAATGTTTGAAAGAGCAGGGAGACTAATGTTCACTCCAACATAAACAAAGTCACACTGACGATGTGTCAACCACTCCCTCGTATTTTTGTACAATTTCCTTCTTCAATTATATCGTATTTATTATTATTATTATTATTATTATTATTATTATTATTACTATTGTTATTATTACTATTGTTATTATTAGCAATAGCAGAAATGTTCGATTCTTTGCTGTGTTCAAGAGTAAACACATGATGTCACGGTCTAATACCTTTCCTAATAGCCATTCCAATATGCAGTCATGAATGGGTTTACATTATTTATTCTGTAGTTTAATAGCAAATAATGAACAAACAAAACACTCGCCACACTGAGTGGTGGGAGGGCTGGCTGCCAGTTGCGGGGGTCGGAGGGAGGGTAGTAGGGACTCGCAGTGGTGGAGTCTGTGGTATTTAATAACATACATGTTATTAACATACATGTTATTAAATAACATACGTTATTAAAGCATAACATGTATATATTTAGTACAATTTACGACGTTTTCATGTATTTTATGATTTTTCATGGTTCAACAAGTTGAGGAAGCAGTATTGTAATATATTTCCCTACAATATATTGGGGCACCAAACATTCACGGTTTTTCAACATTCGCGAGGCTCTTGATCCCCTAACCCTCGCGAATGTTGAGGGAGACCTGTATTTATATGTTCTCTGTGGGGAAGTCGACAAGAATCTTTCCTCCGTAAGCCATGTGTGTCATAAGAGTCGACTACAGTGCCAGGAGCAAGGAGCTAGTAACCCCTTTTCCTGTATAAATTACTACATGTAAAAAGGAAAAACTTTTGCTTTTCTTTTTAGGTCACCCTGTCTCGGTGGGACACAGCCAGTGTATTGAAAAAAAAAATTGTTTACCTAAAATCTTAGAGAAAATAAATCACTTGTTGTTGGTTAGCTTTTTTAAAACTACCATTTAATTACAGGTCTTGCCAAAACATTCTATATCATCATTAATTTACAGCATTCTCCTTATACTGCATCATCTATGCAAGTTATTTATCTTCCATTTTCTGTAGTTTACATCATTGCTATATTTTATTTTTTTGGCTCTCAATGCTACCCTATTTCTGTGATGCTTATCTGCTATTGCACTGTATACTCTACTTATTCCAGCTGGTCTTTATAGATTATGTAATAAACAACACACCTGAGGTACATTCAGAGATACAGATGCAGTACATTCAGAGATACAGATGCAGTACATTCAGAGATACAGCTGCAGTACATTCAGACATACAGCTGCAGTACATTCAGACATACAGCTGCAGTACATTCAAAGATACAGCTGCAGTACATTCAGAGATACAGCTGCAGTACATTCAGAGATACAGCTATAGTATATTCAGACATACAGCTGCAGTACATTCAGACATACAGCTGCAGTACATTCAGAGATACAGCTGTAGTACATTGAGATACAGCTGCAGTACAGTAATAATAGTAATAATAATAATAATAATAATAATAATAATAATAATACCTAGGTAGTAGGTTGGTAAACAGCAACCACCCAGGGAGGTACTACCGTCCTGCCAAGTGAGTGTAAAACGAAAGCCTGTAATTGTTTTACATGAGGGTAGGATTGCTGGTGTCCATTTTTCTGTCTCATGAACATGCAAGATTTCAGGTACGTCTTGCTACTTCTACTTACACTTAGGTCACACTACACATACATGTACAAGCATATATATACACACCCCTCTGGGTTTTCTTCTATTTTCTTTCTAGTTCTTGTTCTTGTTTATTTCCTCTTATCTCAATGGGGAAGTGGAACAGAATTCTTCCTCCGTAAGCCATGCGTGTTGTAAGAGGCGACTAAAATGCCGGGAGCAAGGGGCTGGTAACCTCTTCTGCTGTATATATTACTAAATGTAAAAGGAGAAACTTTCATTTTTCCTTTTGGGCCACCCCACCTCGGTGGGATACAGCCGGTGTGTTGAAAGAAGAAGATATATATATACACACCCCTCTGGGTTTTCTTCTACAGTGGACCCCCCCATAACGATGGCATCACATAGCGATTTTTCCGCATACTGCTTACTTTTATCGCAAAATTTTTGCCGCGCATACCGATTAAAAACCCGCTCACCGATTTTCGTCCGAGACGCGTCCAATGTGCCCTCACATGTGCCGCCCGTCCCATTGTTTACCAGCCAGCCTCCGCGGTAACATCCAAGCATACACTCGGAATATTTCGTATTATTACAGTGTTTTCGGTGCTGTTTCTGGAAAATAAGTGACCATGGGCCCCAAGAAAGCTTCTAGTGCCAACCCTGTGGTAAAAAGGGTGAGAATTAGTATGGAAATTAAGAAAGATTTTGAAGGGTTTGGGGCTAACCCTGAGAAGCCTATGCCAGTTGTGGAATCCATTGTGCCTACTTCAAAGATTAAGGAAATGTGTGCACAGTGGGTTGAACTGCAAACCTTTATAGATGAAAATCACCCTGACACAGCTGTTGCAAGCCGTGCTGGTGACTATTTCAATGACAATGTTGTGGCCCATTTTAGACAAATCGTAAAGGAACGGGAGGTACAGAGCTCTATGGACAGATTTGTTGTGCGACAGAGGTCCAGTGACTCTCAAGCTGGTCCTAGTGGCATTAAAAGAAGAAGGGAAGTAACCCCGGAAAAGGACTTGCTACCTCAAGTCGTAATGGAAGGGGATTCCCCTTCTAAACAGTAAGAAGATAATGCTCTCCCCTCCTCCCATCCCATCAATCATCACCAGATCTTCAATAAAAGTAAGTGTCATGTAATTGTGCATGCCTTTTTCAGTTTGTGTGTATTAAAATTAACATTTCATGTGGTAAAAAAAAATTTTTTTCATACTTTTGGGCGTCTTGCACGGATTAATTTTATTTCCATTATTTCTTATGGGGAAAATTCATTCGCATAACAATTATTTCGCATAACAATTATCCCTCTTGCACGGATTAAAATCGTTAACCGGGGGTCCACTGTATTTTCTTTCTAATTCTTGTTCTTGTTTATTTCCTCTTATCTCCATAGGGAAGTGGAACAGAATTCTTCCTCTGTAAGCCATGCGTGTCGTAAGAGGCGACTAAAATGCCGGGAGCAAGGGGCTAGCAACCCCTTCTGTATATATTACTAAATTTAAAAGGAGAAACTTTAATTTTTTCTTTTGGGCCACCCCACCTCAGTGGGATACGGCTGGTACGTTGAAAGAAGAAGAAGATATATATACACACCCCTCTGGGTTTTCTTCTATTTTCTTTCTAGTTCTTGTTCTTGTTTATTTCCTCTTATCTCAATGGGGAAGTGGAACAGAATTCTTCCTCCGTAAGCCATGCGTGTTGTAAGAGGCAAATAAAATGCCGGGAGCAAGGGGCTAGTAACCCCTTCTCCTGTATATATTACTAAATGTAAAAGGAGAAACTTTCGTTTCTCCTTTTGGGCCACCCTACCTGGGTGGGATACGGCCGGTGTGTTGATAGAAAGAAAGAAGAATAATAGTTAAAGGTAGTAGGTTGGTAGACAGCAACCGCCCAGGGAGGTACTACCGTCCTGCCAAGTGAGTGTAAAACGAAAACCTGTAATTGTTTTACATGATGGTAGGATTGCTGGTGTCCATTTTTCTGTCTCATAAACATGCAAGGTTTCAGGTACGCCTTGCTACTTCTACTTACACTTAGGTCACACTACACATATGTGTACAAACATATATATACACACCCCTCTGGGTTTTCTGCTATTTTCTTACTAGTTCTTGTTCTTGTTTATTTCCTCTTATCTCCATGGGGAAGTGGAACAGAATTCTTCCTCCGTAAGCCATGCGTGTTATAAGAGGCGACTAAAATGCCAGGAGCAAGGGGCTAGTAATCCATTCTCCTGTATAAATTACTAAATTTAAAAAGAAAAACTTTCATTTTTTCTTTTTGGGCCACCCTGCCTGGGTGGGATACGGCCAGTTTGTTGAAAGAATAATAATAATAATACACGTAGTAATAATAATAAAAAATTTATTTAAGCCTGATATATATTTATACACAAGAGTATAACAAGTGGGTGTGCAAGCCAAAAGCCCCTTTATATGCAGAGCATTTTGGGCAAACTTAAGATTAGCTTATGGTAATAATAATAAATTTAGGATTAATAAGACAATAACAGTGCAGTAATTGTACATATGGTCATTAGGTGAATTACACTGAATACAAGAAAATTGAATATTCTATTAGTTCATGCTATATGGCTTTAATAAGTTTGGTAGAGAAGAATTATAGTTTTGATTATTAACCTAAGGTGGACACAGTGGAGTGATTAACATATGAAAGGAGTACAGATATTGAGAGTAAGTATATATTGATTATAATGTTTTAACTAAGTTCTTGATATTAACCCTTAAACGGTCCAAACAAATCGACGTTCAAATTCGTAGTGCTACAAAAGTAGATCTACTTTTTTTTACATATTTTCAAATATAACAAAAAAAAAATGTAGATAAAAGTTTTTTTTACGCGTTTTCAAATGTAAAACAAAAAAGATCTACAGTTTTTTACATACTTTCAGATGTTGCAAAAATGTACATATACGTTTGGACCGTTTAAGGGTTAAGCAAATGCACATATAGTTTTTACATATTTATTTATGGTGGGCTAGGATAGGTTAAGGAGATAAGGTGTTTTCTAACTGCAGTTTTAAAGATGCTAGCTCTGCCAGTGGTTCTGGAGATTTCTTGGAGAGAGTTCCAGATTTTGGTTCCTTTTATGTACACTGAGTTTTTGAAAAGATTTAGCCTGACATGGGGAATGTCATTGAGATTTTTATGCCTAGTATTGTGTCCATGGGTCCTATTACAACCCTCAAGAAAGCACTTCAGGTTGAGATTATATTAGACTTGATTGTTTTGTAAATGTAGGTGGCACAGTAGTACGAGTGAATGTTTTGTATAGTGAGTAGGTTTACGTCTTTAAGAAGTGGGGTGGGGGTGGGTGTTGTCTAGTGAATTGTGTGGTCATTCTCACTTCCGCTTTTTGTTGGGTTATTATTGGCTTTAGGTAATTTGTTTTTTTGTTGATGAATGGTTCAGAGAACCGACATGTTGATAAATTAGACACATGTGCAACTCTTGGGTATCTTTATTGAGGAAACGTTTCGCCACACAGTGGCTTCATCAGTCCATACGTAGGAGAAACTTGAAGAACAGGAGGAGAATGAGGTAATCAGTCCCTCAACCTTGAGTCGATGTGTTCAGTCCATCAATCTTGAATAGAATACCGGACTGAACACATCGACTCAAGGTTGAGGGACTGATTACCTCATTCTCCTCCTGTTCTTCAAGTTTCTCCTACGTATGGACTGATGAAGCCACTGTGTGGCGAAACGTTTCCTCAATAAAGATACCCAAGAGTTGCACATGTGTCTAATTTATCAGGTAATTTGTTGTTGTAGATTCCCAGGCACAAATAGCATAAGTGTGGTAGGGGGTAGATCAGTGAATTGTATATTGTAAGTACTGTAGTGTTGTTTGTGGTACATAGTAATGTATCTTTGAGAGGATGCCAACTGTTTTAGTTACTTTTTTTGTTGTGTGTTAGATATGGGCATTGAATTTCAAGTTGCTGTCAAGGTGTAGACCCAGAAATTTTTCCTCTTTATGTTTAGCAACAATAATATGTTTAGCAACATAACGTAAAAGGTGTTGTCTATATTCAGTGTTAGCTTATTAACAGTCATCCAGGTTGCTATTTTTGCAAGCTCTTCAGAGATACTGTTGCAGCACATTCAGAGATACTGTTGCAGTACATTCAGAGATACTGTTGCAGTACATTCAGAGATACTGTTGCAGTACATTCAGAGATACTGTTGCAGTACATTCAGAGATACTGTTGCAGTACATTCAGAGATACTGTTGCAGTACATTCAGAGATACTGTTGCAGTACATTCAGAGATATTTTTGCAGCACATTCAGAGATACTGTTGCAGCACATTCAGAGATACTGTTGCAGCACATTCAGAGATACTGTTGCAGCACATTCAGAGATACTGTTGCAGCACATTCAGAGATACTGTTGCAGCACATTCAAAGATACTGTTGCAGTACATTCAAAGATACTGTTGCAGTACATTCAAAGATACTGTTGCAGTACATTCAGAGATACTGTTGCAGCACATTCAGAGATACTGTTGCAGTACATTCAGAGATACTGTTGCAGCACATTCAGAGATACTGTTGCAGTACATTCAGAGATACTGTTGCAGTACATTCAGAGATACTGTTGCAGTACATTCAGAGATACTGTTGCAGTACATTCAGAGATACTGTTGCAGTACATTCAGAGATACTGTTGCAGTACATTCAGAGATACTGTTGCAGTACATTCAGAGATACTGTTGCAGTACATTCAGAGATACTGTTGCAGTACATTCAGAGATA
This sequence comes from Cherax quadricarinatus, assembly GCF_038502225.1. Classification (NCBI taxonomy): domain Eukaryota; kingdom Metazoa; phylum Arthropoda; class Malacostraca; order Decapoda; family Parastacidae; genus Cherax; species Cherax quadricarinatus. The sequence continues at coordinate 6,369,183 of NC_091334.1, read as the reverse complement.
CTGTTGCAGTACATTCAGAGATACTGTTGCAGCACATTCAGAGATACTGTTGCAGCACATTCAGAGATACTGTTGCAGCACATTCAGAGATACTGTTGCAGCACATTCAAAGATACTGTTGCAGTACATTCAAAGATACTGTTGCAGTACATTCAAAGATACTGTTGCAGTACATTCAAAGATACTGTTGCAGTACATTCAGAGATACTGTTGCAGTACATTCAGAGATACTGTTGCAGTACATTCAGAGATACTGTTGCAGTACATTCAGAGATACTGTTGCAGTACATTCAGAGATACTGTTGCAGTACATTCAGAGATACTGTTGCAGTACATTCAGAGATACTGTTGCAGTACATTCAGAGATACTGTTGCAGTACATTCAGAGATACTGTTGCAGTACATTCAGAGATACTGTTGCAGTACATTCAGAGATACTGTTGCAGTACATTCAGAGATACTGTTGCAGTACATTCAGAGATACTGTTGCAGTACATTCAGAGATACTGTTGCAGTACATTCAGAGATACAACTGAAATACATTAAGAGAGATACACCTGAAGTAAATTGAGAGAGATATAGCTGCAGTACATTCAGAAATACAGTTGCACCACATTCAGAGAGACAACTCCGGTATATTCATAGAGACAGCTCCAGTATATTCAGTCAGATGCTTCCTTTCAGTCTTTAGTACATACAAATGCAACATACAGATACAATATACAAATACAACATACAAATACAATATGCAACCTCTGTCACCTAAAGGAAAATGGGCAGTCACCACTGAGGCAGGTGACCTAAAAAGGTAATTTATACAGGAGAAGGGATTACTAGCCCCTTGATCCTGGCATTTTAGTTGTTTCTTATGGCACGCATGGCTTATGGAAGAAAAATTATTTCCGCTTCCCCATGGATATAGAAGGAAATGAGGAAGAACAAGAACTGTTAAGAAAATAGAAGTAAACTCAGATGGGTTTGTATACATATGCATGTTGTTAGGTAAGATACCATTTTAATGTTCACATATGCATGTACATGCATGTGTAGTGTGACCTAAATGTAAATAGAAGTAGCAAGTTATACATGTACCTGTTATCTTAAGAACATAAACATAAGAACATAAGAAAGGAGGAACACTGCAGAAGGCCTGTTGGCCCATACTAGGCAGGTCCTTTACAATTCATCCCACTAACAAAACATTTGCCCAACCCAATTTTCAATGCCACCCAAGAAATAAGTTCTGATGTGAAAGTCTCACTCAAATCCAACCCCTCCCACTCATGTACTTATCCAACCTAAATTTGAAACTACCCAAAGTCCCAGCCTCAATAACCCAACTAGGTAGACTGTTCCACTCATCAACTACCCTGTTTCCAAACCAATACTTTCCTATGTCCTTTCTAAATCTAAACTTATCTAATTTAAATCCATTACTGTGGGTTCTCTCTTGGAGAGACATCCTCAAGACCTTATTAATATCCCCTTTATTAATACCTATCTTCCACTTATACACTTCGATCAGGTCTCCCCTCATTCTTCGTCTAACAAGTGAATGTAACTTAAGAGTCTTCAATCTTTCTTCATAAGGAAGATTTCTAGTGCTATGTATTAATTTAGTCATCCTACGCTGAATGTTTTCTAACGAATTTATGTCCATTCTGTAATATGGAGACCAGAACTGAGCTGCATAATCTAGGTGAGGCCTTACTAATGATGTATAAAGCTGCAGTATGACCTCTGGACTTCTGTTGCTTACACTTCTTGATATAAATCCCAGTAATCTATTTGCCTTATTACGTACGCTTAGGCATTGCTGTCTTGGTTTAAGGTTGCTGCTCACCATAACCCCCAAGTCCTTTTTGCAATCTGTATGGCTAAGTTCTACATCATTTAACTTATAAGTACTAGGGTTATGGGCACTCCCAAGCTTCAGAACCTTGCATTTATCTACATTGAACTGCATCTGCCACTTTTCTGACCAAGAATATAGTTTGTTTAAATCCTCCTGAAGTTCCATAACATCCTACCTATCTTTGTGTCATCGGCGAATTTACTCATATCACTAGTAATTCCCTCATCAAGATCATTGATATATATTATAAACAACAATGGGCCCAAGACTGATCCCTGTGGAACGCCACTTGTTACAGATCCCCACTCGGATGTTAATGAGACAGAAAAAAGACACCAGCAATCCTACCATCATGTAAAACAATTACAAGTTTCTGTTTCACATTCACTGGGCAGGACGGTAGAGGTTCTTTCTTATTAGAGAATTTTCAGCATTTATCTCCCATTTCTGAGTACTGAAACAAGCAGTCATTAAGTTGATCTGTAGGCAGATGTGCTTAGAACACTCAGTGTTCATTCCACATTCACCTCTATACAAGTTCATCGCCTGCAGCATTTTCAGATTATTAATAATAGACTTATGATGCTATTATGTTCATTATTGTGATCATACTATTTCTCTTGAACATGAACTTGGTTATTCCTTTCATCATAGTTGTTGTATTTGTGGTTTGATGTGTGAGCGCTTATGAATTTCTCGAGAGAACAGGTGCTCTAGACTTTATAAAATCCCAAATTATTAATCATTAAATTGTTATTGCAGTCTAGCAGTGTCCATTAAGATGAACATCCTGCTCTTTGCTCCAGCTTTGCTGTTGGCTTACGTCCACTGCCTTGGCTTAATGGGTACACTCAAGCAACTTGTCATATGTGCAGCAGTTCAGGTAAGCCCTGAGACAGTTTTGTTGCAACTTTTGAACTCTTAGAATTTATGCCTAAGCTTCAGGAATGTTTGTTGAATTAGCATTTGTGCTTACGAAATGAAGTTTACCATTTTGTTCAGAAATATGCAAAATTCTTTGTTCTCTATTTAACCCTTAAACTGTCCAAACGTAGATATACATTCGCCTGTGCAGCGCTTTGAATATTTTGAAAAATAAAAAATTGTTTTTTGTTTTTAAATTGAAGAGCGCATTTTTATGAATGGTATAGGATAAAAAAAAATTTTTTAGAGTCAGTACTTACCGAGATATAAGCTCGCAAAGTTGGTGCTAAATGATGAGGTGTCGGCAAGATGGAGCACTGTCGCTTGCAGAAATAATAAATATTTATTATTTTTTTCAAATTCTTTTCTATTTTTTGTTGTTTTCATGTTATGATGATAATGTTTTGTTGCAGATCTTTTGATTTCATAGCCAATTCTTGTTGAGACACAAATGTTTGGTACTGAATTAGTGATCATACTGTCACAAACACACACATTCACACTGATAAATGTATTTGTACACCTGGTTCAATCACATACTATTGTTTACATATATATACAAGGTATTTACAAGTCCCATTTATGTTTCTAGAAGTCCACCACTGTATGGTACTCCAAGAAGCATGGATTCATACAGAGTGCCACCCCACATTGCTGACACATGTACCGTGTGTCTTTTCGCACTCGGGGGTCGCTGTTTAGTGTAAGCACACACAACACACTTTTTCTGAGAGTATTTCTTCTTTGGAGTAGATGGTAATGGTACCAGGCAGTGACAGTTAGGGATTATTCGGTTGGGCACTTCCCCCTCTTCTTGTGGAGTGACAGGTCACTGTTGTGGGGTGACAGGTCGCTGTGGAGTGACAGGTATAGGTGTGGTACCATACTTTTTCGCTATCTGCTTGATATTGAAGGTGAATTCTGCATATCATTGTCACTTCCCAGGCTTTATTTCATACATGTTGAAGGCATTGAGCATTGCAATGTCTACAAGGGGGAAAAAACTTTTATATGCCACTTGTGACTCCTACGCACACAGTCAACAAACCCTATCATCATGTCACACTTGTTGACTAGTTGCATATTGTTTGTATAGTTGATGACAGCAGCTGGCTTTGCAAAAGGTTCGTTGTTGAACCTGCTCGGTCTGTTTGTTTGTACCATCTCGTTTCTGTGGATAGTTGACAGCAATGTCACGTCCCGTTTGCCATGCCACGTCAGTGCCATGATGTCATTGGCATGAAATACTTGCACTAGACTTCCTCCAGTGAACCTTGGCATGTGTTTTCTACTTCTCCTCACTGTTCCACGTATATAGGAAAATCTGCGAGCATAGGGCTTGTATACCAGTTGTCTGTGAACAAGGTATGACCTTTGCCAAGGTATGGCTGCATCATCTTGCAAACACCATACCCAGAAATGCCCAACATGCGCCTGGTATTGCTGAGTGTATTTTTCCCTGTGTAGATAATGACATCCAACACAAGACCAGTCTCAGTCACACATAACAAAGAGTTTTATACCAAAGCAATTACGTTTGCTTGGTACATATTATTTGAATGACACTCGTCCCTTGAACAGAACTAAGGTCTCGTCAACAACAATGTTCTTGAATGGATAAAAGTAGGCACTGAATTTTGCCTCGGATACATAAACAATTCCCAGATTTTATATAAGAGGTCATTTCTGTTTGGCATATTCCTGTCTGAGAAGTGTAACATTCATAGCAACAGAGTGAATCTGTTGCAAGGAAGGAGGTCACGGAAGACTGGAGTACTGATGAAGTGGTCTGTGGACCAGTAGTGTGCTATATTGTTCTTATAGGTGTGTGGCATAGGCATGACAGTGCCAAGGAATAAATACATTTCAGCCACAGTTGTATTTTTCCACCTGTGCAGCCATGAAGACTGAAACATCTGTGTGGTCCATTGTATACTGGTAGTACATGTTGGTCTGGGTAACAATTAGGTTCATTATCGGCTCATCACAGTATAGTTGAAAATAGTCTAACTCTGTAGACCCATTTGTGATGGGACAGTGTGGCATGATGCCGCTTCCACTGGCATCAAAATTGAAAGGATGTGGCACAAATGGTGTACTTTCTGTCCAGTTCCATTCACGGTCACATGGTGCAGGGTGGGCCTGTGGCATAGGGCATGGAGAAGGAGGAGGGGGGACAGGAGTGGAGGCAGCACATGGTTGAGAAGGTGCTGGGCGGTCCTTTGTCTGCCCACCCACTGCGCCACGAGGTCCCGGCACCATGCCACCCCCCCCTCTTCCTCCATCCCAGCATATTCACCTTCATTATCACTAACACTATCAGTGGCTGGGGTTTCGGATCGTGACCTGCCACGACCCTTCCCACCTACTACATATGGCACACTGCATGAATGTAGGTTACAACGCCTGAAAGTACGTTTCACTGGGAAAAAATGATAATCACTTTCACTCGACGAATCATCTGTTGGCATAAAATCGATTTCATCATCGTCATTTATACATGTATCACTTTCACTATCGTCATCACCATAACGCATGGAAAATGATAATTTCCTCCTGCGGAGTTGCCTTTGGGAAGTAACACTAGGAACCCCAGAGGTGCTGGGCTGAGGGTCTGTTTGTGGCCACGTTGGCCACACTGGCCAACAACAAAAGTTTCACTAATTCCTTGATCTTTAGTGGCTATATCGGAGTCAAAACCACTAAACTCACGTTCTGTATCACTTTCTGGGAATAGTAGAGTGTTAATACGCCGAGGCGTCAGTGAATCACAAGGGTTTGCCATGATATTGACCCAAGATGGAGCTGAAACTAACTGGTGTTACCACGTGGTATCCCAGCATCCCTGATTTTTTTCAGTGTGCACATCCATTCTCTCATGTCTAGGCGACTCAGACCTATCGTGCCAATTTTGAAGGAATGAAAAATAAAACATTGATCTACGTTCGGAGCCTGCCACACATGAATGTATATCTACGTGTGGACAGTTTAGGGGTTAAGACAACTGTCATTTGATCTGCAATATAAACAAATCAGCTTTGTATACAATTGTAATATATATTTAATTTTTATCCTTTTTTTTGTGAATTTGTGTAATGTAAAAATGTGATTGAAAGACATAGGCAGAACAGGCAGAGTGGTCTCAATAAAAGTTTCGTTCTACATTTGTGTTTATTTCGGTTATTTTGTCGGCCATAAGACATCTCTTTCCAATGTGGAAATGTGTCTTTGTTTACTAATCATCCTTATATAAGTATTTTTGTATTATTGCCTTTAGAGTATAGTAGTACTTCATTTGCTTGGTATACCAGGCATCCAAGAATATCTTGAGACTACTTGCACTTCTGATTTTATTAGCTGTTCTTGTCCCAAAATTAGGGCTGAGGCTAGGCTTTCCTGCAGCCTATGAACACCGTTATATACAATACAGTTAATGAAATGATGCAGTACTGTTATTTATGACAAAATTATCTACATCAAAAACTACACAGATTTGCATGGCCATCACTTCCTGCAACTGGCAGAAAGTGAGGGTGTATACCATTGATTTAGCCAGGCCAAGATGTCTTGTAATATCACATGCCTTCTCTCCAGCATCAACATGCCCAGAAATGTTCACTCTGGTATGTGGAATAACATTCTTTCTCTTGGCCTTAGCACCACTGCCATCTTTACCACTTGCTAGTCTTATAGTGCTCATGTTAGCTAGGGTAAAAGGTACTGAGTGCTTTCAGCTAGTTTGGATGAACAATGAAGTGCATAGGCTGGTTCAGTCTACACATTTTATCATGAATTCTTTCAAGTAGAAACAGTAATAATTGCTGTAAAGCAAATAGACCACTATGATAGCATATGGCATGCATGCACACTGTGTGTTCATGATGGCTGCTTGGCATAAGGTCATTGTATGAAGTTGGAAATGATTGCTAAGAGGAAAAGGGAGGGGCTCCGAGGTTTTTTTCAGTCATTATTCAAAATTACGTTCTGTGAGTATTTGTTAAATGGGGGTCATCTGCATTTGGTATTAATTATTATATTTTGGCGATTTATTTTTTCCACAGCTGGCATTAGGTGCACCATTCCTCCTTGCGAACCCAGTAGGGTACGTAAAAATGTCTTTTGACATTGGGCGCGTTTTCCTTTTTGAATGGACTGTCAACTGGAGGTTCTTACCCGAGGAAATATTTGTAAATCCTTGGTTCCATGCACTGCTGTTGCTGATACATGTGGCCCTGCTCATCATCTTTGCCATGACTCATTGGAATAGGTAGGAAAATAATTTTAATACTTTAAGTAAATTTTTACAAACTGCTCATATTGCCAGTTTGTTGCATTCTTAATTCTCACTTAGAATGACAAATGTTTTGACATGGCTAGCTATTTATGATGTTGTTGTGTACTTCACTGAGTGAAGCTTTAAATCACACAGTGGTTTAAAAAATGTTTAGGCCTCTATATTAGTATACTTCAACTAAGTAACAATACAATATCTAATGTGAATTTTTTAAATCAGTGTTCTTAGTAAATTTATTTTGTCAGATGATGAGAATAGAGATATATATCTCTCTCTCTCTCTCTTGCATTAAATTCACAACATTTTGAGGTTTATAATACATTTATCAATGTTTCAAGGAGTTGGTACAGTATTTTAGTAGAATTTGTATTGTATTGTTATGTAACAAATTTATCTTTCATTTATTTATTGCTGTATGGTGTCTTAGGTACTTAGCAAACTTTGCCACTATCCAAAGCATTGGCATAGATGCAGACATGGGGTGTCAACTCTTCATATTGCCCATGTTTGTCAGCAACTTGATAGGGATGGCAGCAAGTCGTTCTCTTCACTACCAGTTTTATATATGGTACTTCCACACCCTGCCCTATATGCTGTGGTCTACACGCTTCTCTCTCATGTTCAGGTTAGTTATTTATAAACTTTGTGCAAGGTAATGTTATTGATGAATTAGCTTTGTAAGTTTAGTCAATGATTTTGAAAGGTTCAGTCATGTGAAGATTTTGTTTTGCTATTTCATGCTGTGTGAATGGTTATTAGGTATGTATTCATTTATAGTTAGTCTTCTTGATTCACCATAGAATAACCATAAAGTTGAGGGTAGAAGAAGGCATCCTTATTAGGAGAGTAGGGCTGAATGACCCATATGGGTTTGCTTTTTTTATTATTATCACACTGGCCGATTCCCACCAAGGCAGGGTGGCCCGAAAAAGAAAAACTTTCACCATCATTCACTCCATCACTGTCTTGCCAGAAGGGTGCTTTACACTACAGTTTTTAAACTGCAACATTAACACCCCTCCTTCAGAGTGCAGGCACTGTACTTCCCATCTCCAGGACTCAAGTCCGGCCTGCCGGTTTCCTTGAACCCCTTCATAAATGTTACTTTGCTCACACTCCAACAGCATGTCAAGTATTAAAAACCATTTGTCTCCATTCACTCCTATCAAACACGCTCACGCATGCCTGCTGGAAGTCCAAGCCCCTCGCACACAAAACCTCCTTTACCCCCTCCCTCCAACCTTTCCTAGGCCGACCCCTACCCCGCCTTCCTTCCACTACAGACTGATACACTCTTGAAGTCACTCTGTTTCGCTCCATTCTCTCTACATGTCTGAACCACCTCAACAACCCTTCCTCAGCCCTCTGGACAACAGTTTTGGTAATCCCGCACCTCCTCCTAACTTCCAAACTATGAATTCTCTGCATTATATTCACAGCACACATTGCCCTCAGACATGACATCTCCACTGCCTCCAGCCTTCTCCTCGCTGCAACATTCATCACCCATGCTTCACACCCATATAAGAGCGTTGGTAAAACTGTACTCTCATACATTCCCCTCTTTGCCTCCAAGGACAAAGTTCTTTGTCTCCACAGACTCCTAAGTGCACCACTCACCCTTTTCCCCTCATCAATTCTATGATTCACCTCATCTTTCATAGACCCATCTGCTGACACGTCCACTCCCAAATATCTGAATACATTCACCTCCTCCATACTCTCTCCCTCCAATCTGATATCGAATCTTTCATCACCTAATCTTTTTGTTATCCTCATAACCTTACTCTTTCCTGTATTCACTTTTAATTTTCTTCTTTTGCACACCCTACCAAATTCATCCACCAATCTCTGCAACTTCTCTTCAGAATCTCCCAAGAGCACGGTGTCATCAGCAAAGAGCAACTGTGACAACTCCCACTTTGTGTAATTCTTTATCTTTTAACTCCATGCCTTTTGCCAAGACCCTCGCATTTACTTCTCTTACAACCCCATCTATAAATATATTAAACAACCATGGTGACATCACACATCCTTGTCTAAGGCTTACTATTACTGGGAAATAATTTCCCTCTTTCCTACATACTCTAACTTGAGCCTCACTATCCTCGTAAAAACTCTTCACTGCTTTCAGTAACCTACCTCCTACACCATACACCTGCAACATCTGCCACATTGCCCCCCTATCCACCCTGTCATATGCCTTTTCCAAATCCATAAATGCCACAAAGACCTCTTTAGCCTTATCTAAATACTGTTCACTTATATGTTTCACTGTAAACACCTGGTCCACACATCCCCTACCTTTCCTAAAGCCTCCTTGTTCATCTGCTATCCTATTCTCCATCTTACTCTTAATTCTTTCAATAATAACTCTACCATACACTTTACCAGGTATACTCAACAGACTTATCCCCCTATAATTTTTGCACTCTCTTTTGTCCCCTTTGCCTTTATACAAAGGAACTATGCATGCTCTCTGCCAATCCCTAGGTACTTTACCCTCTTCTATACATTTATTAAATAATTGCACCAACCACTCCAAAACTATATCCCCACCTGCTTTTAACATTTCTATCTTTATCCCATCAATCCCGGCTGCCTTACCCCCTTTCATTTTACCTACTGCCTCACGAACTTCTCCCACACTCACAACTGGCTCTTCCTCACTCCTACAAGATGTTGTTCCTCCTTGCCCTATACACGAAATCACAGCTTCCCTCTCTTCATCAACATTTAACAATTCCTCAAAATATTTCCTCCATCTTCCCAATACCTCTAACTCTCCATTTAATAACTCTCCTCTTATATTTTTAACTGACAAATCCATTTGTTCTCTAGGCTTCCTTAACTTGTTAATCTCACTCCAAAATTTTTTCTTATTTTCAACAAAATTTGTTGATAACATCTCACCCACTCTCTCATTTGCTCTCTTTTTACATTGCTTCACCACTCTCTTAACCTCTCTCTTTTTCTCCATATACTCTTCCCTCCTTGCATCACTTCTACTTTGTAAAAACTTCTCATATGCTAACTTTTTCTCCCTTACTGCTCTCTTTACATCATCATTCCACCAATCGCTCCTCTTCCCTCCCGCACCCACTTTCCTGTAACCACAAACTTCTGCTGAACACTCTAACACTACATTTTTAAACCTACCCCATACCTCTTCGACCCCATTGCCTATGCTCTCATTAGCCCATCTATCCTCCAATAGCTGTTTATATCTTACCCTAACTGCCTCCTCTTTTAGTTTATAAACCTTCACCTCTCTCTTCCCTGATGCTTCTATTCTCCTTGTACCCCATTTACCTTTTACTCTCAGTGTAGCTACAACTAGAAAGTGATCTGATATATCTGTGGCCCCTCTATAAACATGTACATCCTGAAGTCTACTCAACAGTCTTTTATCTACCAATACATAATCCAATAAACTACTGTCATTTCGCCCTACATCATATCTTGTATACTTATTTATCCTCTTTTTCTTAAAATATGTATTACCTATAACTAAACCCCTTTCTATACAAAGTTCAATCAAAGGGCTCCCATTATCATTTACACCTGGCACCCCAAACTTACCTACCACACCCTCTCTAAAAGTTTCTCCTACTTTAGCATTCAGGTCCCCTACCACAATTACTCTCTCACTTGGTTCAAAGGCTCCTATACATTCACTTAACATCTCCCAAAATCTCTCTCTCTCCTCTACATTCCTCTCTTCTCCAGGTGCATACACGCTTATTATGACCCACTTTTCACATCCAACCTTTACTTTAATCCACATAATTCTTGAATTTACACATTCATATTCTCTTTTCTCCTTCCATAACTGATCCTTCAACATTACTGCTACCCCTTCCTTTGCTCTAACTCTCTCAGATACTCCAGATTTAATCCCATTTATTTCCCCCCACCGAAACTCCCCTACCCCCTTCAGCTTTGTTTCGCTTAGGGCCAGGACATCCAACTTCTTTTCATTCATAACATCAGCAATCATCTGTTTCTTGTCATCTGCACTACATCCACGCACATTCAAGCATCCCAGTTTTATAAAGTTTTTCTTCTTCTCTTTATTAGTAAATGTCTACAGGAGAAGGGGTTACTAGCCCATTGCTCCCGGCATTTTAGTCGCCTCATACGACACGCATGGCTTACGGAGGAAAGATTCTTTTCCACTTCCCTATGGACAATAGAAGAAATAAAGAAGAACAAGAGCTATTTAGAAAAAGGGGAAAAACCTAGATGTATGTATATATATATGCATGTGCATGTCTGTGAAATGTGATCAAAGTGTAAGTAGGAGTAGCAAGATATCCCTGTTATCTAGCGTGTTTATGAGACAGAAAAAGAAACCAGCAATCCTACCATCATGCAAAACAGTTACAGGTTTCTGTTTCACAGACATCTGGCAGGACGGTAGTACTTCCCTGGGTGGTTGCTGTCTACCAACCTACTACCTATAATATACAGGTTTTATAATATACAGGTACTCCTCACTTACAACCTACCTGTTTAACAACCACTCAGACTTACGACGAAATCTCTGACCAGTGTACCGTATGTGTATTTTACTTTTTTATTGGTTTTTAATGCCTAGTTTTGTTTTTAATATATTAAAATGTTATAAATGGTGCAAAGGTGACATTAAAACAATATCTAAAGATGGTTGACACAAACCTACTACCAGTACAGTATGCTTGAAATATCAGTAAGTGGCGGCTCCTTGCTTAACGACCATTTAGCTTGCTGACCTACACTTAGGAACGGAGCACGGTTGTTAAGTGAGGAATACCTGTAATACAATACTAATAATTATCCATGGGGAAGTGGAGAAGAATCCTTCTTCCATAAGCCATGCGTGTCGTAAGAGGCGACTAAAATGCCAGGAGCAAGGGACTAGTAACCCCTTCTCCTGTATAAATTACGTACTACGTATGAAAAGAAGAAAAACTTTCGTTTCTTCATTTTTGGGTCACCATGCCTCAGTGGGAGATAGTTGATGTGTTAAAAATAATCAGGTTACTGGGAATAAATGTATTTTTTTATTAACACATCGGCCATTTCCCACCAAGGCAGGGTGACTCAAAGAAAGAAGAAACATTTTCATCATCATTCACTCCATCACTGTCTTGCCAGAGGCACTCCTACTCTACAGTTATAAAACTGCAACATATCAGCACCTCTCTTTGTATATGTTTTGTTATTCTGTGTTTGTTTGTGTGTGCAGTTGTGCTTATTATTAATTATATTTTGTTACAGAGTGTTGGTGCTTGGAGTTATTGAGTTGTGCTGGAACACTTACCCATCTACATGGTGGAGCTCGGCCTTGCTCCACTGTTGTCACCTCACCATCCTAGCTGGCATCTTGTACAACCGGCCGACAGATAAACGAACTGAGAGACTTAAGAGAGCATTAGAAAAGAAAGATTAGAAAATTTGTTTTGTATACATCATATTCCATTGAAAATGTTGTTGTGGATGATTTATACCTCTTTCCATGATACCTGAAACTGTTAAATTGCAATAATGAATGGTACTATTGAAGGATTGTATTTCATTATTGCTTATGCTACTATCTATGAAATACGAGGTATGAAAATATAATGGAAGAAAAAAGTATATCTAGTTAGTTTGTCACTTAAACTGTGGAGCTCAGTAAGTGTATATCTCTTTCATTCCAATGACATTAGCTCACAGTATCTGCTACCAATGAATGAAAGAGATGAGAAGATAGGTGGCCAAAAGTGAAAATGGAAGAAAAATGTAAATTGCTTAGAAGAGACTGAACTTTGTGTAGTGTCTTAAGAGTTATGTGAAGGTGGTATGATATAAAGAAACCTGCAAGAATCCTGGTAGACAGTGGGAAATTAATTATTTGGTTTACTGTAGATAACTGTCATTCTGGCTTCATTTCAGACATTTTCTGTAATGCTGGATGTACCTACTTTGTCCACCCTCTTTAATGGTCTCACTTTTGTTTCAGATACACTGTGCTTTCCTAACTGACACCAGTTTGCTTCATTAACTGTAGCCTTCATCTTCTCAGCTGATGTTCTTTCCTCAGCACCTCTACTTCTCTTCCCACCCCTCCATCTCCTTACCAACCACCAGGCATCATTGTATGATCCTTATGTATTTCACATTTTCCATGACTATACAATAAATCCTTGACTTAAGGGACCTTGATTTAACAGACTTGAGAAATATGGGAGAAAATCTGTTGGGTCATTTGATTTGGAAATGATAATTGAAGTCTGTTCATTACAAATGTGTCAGTGTTAGTCACAGCAAAACAATCTCATCTCTATCCATCACGATTATCATTACCAGCCACCTGATCCCATCTGTTAGTCCGTTAGATCAAGGGTTTACTGTAATGATAATGTGCTTAGCTGTTATATGGTTTACTTTTTCATAGACATAAGAATGTTTTTTTGCTTTCTGCATTTTAGCTTGCTTTTTCTCCTGCATGTTTGACAGATTTAAATAGAGAATGCTTTATTTCTATTAATAGTAATTTTATCGGAAAATAGTGTCTTGAGTTAAGTTGGTAATTGCATTATATTTTTTTTAAGATTGTGCAGTAAAGAACATTGTTTCACAGAGTATAGTATATCTTTTTCTTTCACATTGTAAAACTACAAATGGAGAGGACGACTATGAATGTAGCAGTGTGAAATAGGGAAGTTCATGAGAAAAGTTGCATTGTAAAGAAAGGGGTAGAAGTGTGTGTTTAAGTGTTAGTGTTTAGTGCTGATAATTGTCTGGTGTTCAGTGTAGCAAAGGGAAAATGTATTCAGCATACAGTACATACTAGCTGTTTTTTCAGCTCCTGTTTACTTTGTGATAGACTTCAACTCATTGAAGGGCTCCTGATCAAGCCTGTACTTTTCCGTCCAAGTTGACTTACTGCCTTATCACTGTGAATGACTAGTGAATCACTTAATTCCTGCCAGTAGTTGTCTGATGATATTATACTACTGAGATATACTTCCATACACTGCCATGTGTTATTAAAGTGCAGTAATTTCTTTTGCTTTGGAAATATTGTGTACCACTTAAAATTCGTCACACGTTTTTCAAATAGAGCCTAAAATTGTGTCCATGGCAAGATGGAAACAACACTATTTAACATGTTTGTTGTTGAAGGGCAAATTAAAATTATCAATACACAGCATTTGTAAGGCAATATGAACTCATATGCTTTGTATCAGTTTGAAGTACATGAGTGCAGCTAAGTAGTATGTCTGTTTCACAGTTATTGTGGCAGATGGAGTATTGAGTTTCCACTACTGAATGAGCTGAATGACTGATTGGGATCCAGCATTTCGCTTTTATTTTTAACACACTGGCTTTCTCTGACTGAAGTAGGGGTAATGCATTTACCTCTAGCACTATCTATAAATTGTTTTTTTTTTTTAATCGGCAATTTTCCACAAAGGCATGGTGACCTGAAAAAGAAGAAACTTCCATCATCACTCACTCCATCACTATCTTGCCAGAGGCACACTGATACTACGGTTAGAAAACTGCAACATATCTCCACCCCTCCTACTTACACTAAGGTCAGTAGGTCACACTACATATAATTGTATGCGTGTATGTATACACACCCACCTGAATTTTTTTCTATTTTCCTAATAGTTCCTGTTCTTATTTATTTATTTTCATTTCCATGGGTAAGTGAAAAAGAAATTTTCCTCCATAAGTCATGCGTGTCATAAGAGGCAACTAAAATGCCAGGAGCAAGGGGCTAGTAACCCCTTCTCCTGTATAAATTACTAAATGTAAAAAGAAATTTTTTTTTTTTGGGTCACCCTGCCTTGGTGGAAGATGGCTGAAGTGTTGCTTTTTTTTTTTAAATGTTGGCCGTTTCCCACCGAGGCAGGGTGACCCAAAAAGAAAGAAAAACCCAAAAAGAAAGAAAAAACTTTCATCTTTAACACTTTCACCATCGCTCATACATTGTATAAATCACTGTCATTGCAGAGGCGCTCAGATGCAACAGTTTAGACGTCCCTCCAAACTGCCAATATCCTAAACCCCTCCTTTAGAGGGCAGGCATTGTACTTCCCATTTCTAGGACTCAAGTCTGTCTAACCATTTTCCCTGAATCCCTTCACAAAATATTACCCTGCTCACACTCCAATAGCTCGTCAGGTTCCAAAAGCATTCGTCTCCATTCACTCCTGTCTAACACGCTCATGCACGCTTGCTGAAAGTCCAAGATCCTCATCCACAAAACCTCCTTTACCCCCTCCCTTCAACCTTTTTGGGGAGGACCCCTACCCTGCCTTTGTTCCCCAATAAATTTATACGCTCTCCAAGTCATTCTACTTTGTTCCATTCTCTCTAAATGACCAGACCACCTCAACAGCCCCTCTTCAGCCCTCTGACTAATACGTTCAGTAACTCAACACCTAATTTCCACACTACGAATTCTCTGCATAATATTTACACTACACATTGCCCTTAGGGACGACATCTCCACTGCCCCCAGCCGCCTCCTCGCTGCAGCCCTTACAACCCATGCTTCACACCCATATAAGAGTGTTGGTACCACTATACTCTCGTACATTCCCTTCTTTGTCTCCGTGGATAACTTTCTTTGTCTCCACAGATATCTCAGTGCACCACTCACCTCTTTTCCTTCATCAGTTCTGTGAGTTACCTCATCCTTCATAAACCTATCCACTAGCAAGTCAACTCCCAAATATCTAAAAACATTAACTTCTTCCATACTCCCTCCCTCCAATGTGGTATTCAATTTTTCTTTATCTAAATCATTTGATACTCTCATCACCTTATTCTTAGCTATATTCACTTTCAACTTTCTACCTTTACACTCCCTCCCAAACTTGTCCACTAATCTTTGCAACTTTTCTTTAGAATCCCCCAAAAGCAGAGCATCATCAGCAAAAAGTATTTGATTCCCCATAATTTAATCCCACCTCTCCCAACACCCTAGCACTTACTTCTTTTACAACCCCATCTATAAATATGTTAAACAATCATGGTGACATAACACATCCCTGTCTAAGACCTAACCTGAATCTCACTATCCTCATAAAGACTCTTTACAGCATTTAGTCACTTACTACCTATTCCACACACATATTCCATGCATTTTTTTCTTTTTTAACAAGTCGGCCATCTCCCACCGAAGCAGGGTGACCCAAAAAGAAAGAAAATCCCCAAAAAGAAAATACTTTCATCATCATTCAACACTTTCACCTCACTCACACAATCACTGTTTTTGTAGAGGTGCTCAGTAACCTACCTCCTGTACCATACACCTGCAACATCTGCCACATTGCCCCCCTATCCACCCTGTCGTATGCCTTTTCCAATTCCATAAATGCCACAAAAACCTCTTTAGCCTTATCTAAATACTGTTCACTTATATGTTTCACTGTAAACACCTGGTCCACACACCCCGTACCTTTCCTAAAGCCTCCTTGTTCATCTGCTATCCTATTCTCCGTCTTACTCTTAATTCTTTCAATAATAACTCTACCATACACTTTACCAGGTATACTCAACAGACTTATCCCCCTATAATTTTTGCACTCTCTTTTGTCCCCTTTGCCTTTATACAAAGGAACTATGCATGCTCTCTGCCAATCTTTAGGTACCTTACCCTCTTCCATACATTTATTAAATAATTGCACCAACCACTCCAAAACTATATCCCCACCTGCTTTTAACATTTCTATCTTTATCCCATCAATCCCAGCTGCCTTACCCCGTTTCATTTTACCTACTGCCTCAAGAACTTCCACCACACTCACAACTGGCTCTTCCTCACTCCTACAAGATGTTATTCCTCCTTGCCCTATACATGAAATCACAGCTTCCCTATCTTCATCAACATTTAACAATTCCTCAAAATATTCCCTCCATCTTCCCAATACCTCTATATAATAATTTACACCAGATTAAGAACATCTCTATGAATCCACTACAAAAGTACAGTAATACATTTAACCATTTTTGTCATTTAACTTTTTCCTATGAAGTTTACCCTTTAGATTGTGAGTGCTGTCTAGAATTAGAATTTTATTTACAAAGAAGTGACAATAACAGTTATTGAACTCCCAGTAGATGTCTTTCAGTTACTGCATGATCCAAGAAGATTTTTCCTGTATCCCATAGGCACAGCCAACTCCACCTCCAAATTTGCAATAAAAAATAATAGAGTGCAGCGTAAGTTTTCAGTGTATTTAAGTATCAGAGTTGAACATTTGAAGACAATAAGAAGAGGCATTCACAGGTTTATAGCAAGGAACATGTCACATTTTCTTCAATAAAAATGGCAGATTGGCACTTACATAGCCTAAAATTAATTCAAACTTGCCAGTAAGTAAGATATGCCACTTAGAAAGTTTAAACCCAATCAATAGAAGAGGTTAGGTAAGATTTGTCAAAACCAGTGTTCAAGGTGTGAGGTCAGTCAAAAGAGGCATTCTCTAATTATTGCACTGAAATCATTTTGTTTAAAAAAATTGGCAAATTAAAACTTTCACAACACAAAATCAGCGTGAAGCTTCCTTTGAAAAAATAAGAGAAGCAGACTAGAAGAGCTATTATTCAGTTTTCAGGCAGAATTGAACAATAAACACTATTTTATATAGTATTTAAAGATTGCATTTTAATTTTAGTATTGTATTGAGAGAATCATAAAACTTTTATATTAATAATGAAACATTGGCTGAAGTCAAATTACATATACTGTAATGTACATAGTTGTGAGTGGATACATATTGCAGAGATTTTTTTAACATAACGGCTGTTTCCCACCAAGGCAGGGTGACCCAAAAAAGAAGAAACACTTTCATCATCACTCACTCCATCACTGTCTTGCCAGAGGCAGGCTGACACTACAGTTCAGAACTGCAAATATCCTCGCCCTTCCTTCGGAGATAGGTTGTAAGCTTAAATTTTGCTCAGTGTTCCTTGATATTTATTTTAAGCTTGTTTAGTATTGTGTAGTTTTTAGTATCTTCTGGGACACTATTCCACATCTATACAGCCTTAACTGAGGATGAATATCAAAGAGGTACAGTGTTGTGTCTAATGTAATACCAATGTGTGTTGATATAGCTCTCCAGGCTCACCATTGTATGTCACTCCTAAAAATAGAGAGAAAAGCAGAATGTTTATGTTACACATATATTTAGTACATTTGAAGATTGGAACACTTATATTGTGTGCTGTTTTAAGTCTGAATATGATCTTATTGTTGCCTTTTGTTATGTGATAATTAGTTTGAGTTACATAGTTTGCTGCTGTTGATCCCTATGCACAGCATGCTAGTGACTTTCTTTTATGCTTAATGGTATTTTATTGCATGTAAACTGCATTTTGTATACTGCAAAAAGAAATTAAGCTTGTTTGTTTTGTTTGTATTGATATACACAGGAGTCTCGGTATTGTATGAGTGACAATGAATGTTTTCTTCTTTGGGTCGCACTGCCATTGTGGGTAACTGCTGATGTGGTAAAAAAAAATTGTGTGATACCAATGTTTTGATCATGGTGTTAACTGCTGTTTACAGTAGATAATGGATGACATTCTGGATTAGTATCAGTGTGTACTGTGTGCACAAATTAATGTGGGCAATGTATGACTAAGAATGAACAGTACAAAGAAATGAATGTACAGTAAACCCCTGAGCAACGAAGACACCATCTAACAATAAATTCGACTAACGAAGCGTTTGAGCATAAAAATTTTGGCCCGACCAACGATGAAAAACTTGACCAACATGATTCGACCTGAACCTGTCCGTCCAGCCTGAGCGCCTCATCTGCCCTGCCGTCAGCTAGTGTGCCATTGTTTACAAGCCAGGGCGGACGGTTTCACTCATACATTCAATACATTTTGTAGTATTCTGTTGTTTTTAGTGCTTGTAACTACTAAATAAGCCACTATGGGCCCAAAGAAAGCTTCTAGTGCCAACCCTGTGGTAAAAAGGGTGAGAAATACTATAGAAATACTATCGTACCACAGTCAGCTGCTGCTGCTGTTGTACCATGGTCAACTGCGGCTGCTATTGTACCACAGTCAGTTGCTGCTGTAACACGGTCAGCTGCTGCTGCACCACAGTCAGCTGCTGCTGTACCCCAGTTGCTGCTGCTGTACCACAGTCAGCTGCTGCTGCTGCACCACCATCAGCTGTACTACTTGAAGATGTGGAGTGTGTGTTGTTGGTGTGGCTTAATGAGAAACAATTACCAAGAAACAACCCCAGAGGGTTAGCCACCCAGGATAACCCAAGAAAGTCTAACTTATTTCCATTGGGGTTCTTAATCTTGTCCCCCAGGATGCAACCCACACCAGTCGACTAACACCCAGGTGAACATGAAAAAATGCCTGGTGAATTTAAGGTCAGCAAAGGTTGGTTTGAGAGATTTAAGAATTGTAGTGGCATACACAGTGTGATAAGGCATGGCGAAGCTGAAAAATTCCAATCCCAACAAATGTTCAATTGTGACGAAACAGGCCTGTTCTGGAAGAGCTCATTGGACACATTTTTGGTGTGACAGAGGTCCAGTGACTCTCAAGTTGTTCCCAAATTAATACACCTCCATCTCCCCTCCTCCCATCTCATCATTCATCACTACATCTTCAATAAAGGTAAGTGTCATTTATTCTTCATTCAGTACAGTACAGTATTTATTGTGCATGTATCCTTCTTTTTCTGTGTAGGAAAATGTATATTTCATGTGAAATTTTTTTTTTTCATACTTTTGGGTGTCTGGAACAGATTAATTGGATTTCCATTGCTATTTCTTATAGGGAAAATTAATTCGACTAACGACAAGCTCTCTGGAATGGATTAATATCGTTGGTCAAGGGTCCACTGTATGTGACAGACTTAATAAAAACAGCACACTGAATTTTTCAGGATAGTTTAACTTGGCAGAATGACATAATTCATGTATACTACAGAGTTTTAGTTAGCAAGTTGAATACCTTGAGAGGAATTTGAATAATTCTCTTTCACATATTTTATTTTTTCAATGCTCCAGCCTTATCCCACTGAGGAAGGAAGACCAAACTCATAGCTATTTCTTTAGAACTCCATTTGTTCTATCGATTGAGTACAACTATCCAATAAAGTGGTCAGAAATTGGCAATTTGGCCAACGTCTCCAGGCCCCTGTTATAATACTCTTGCTTTCTATGTTGAATTTTTATTCACACAAAAAATAGAAGATTTACTGTTATGCAGACTACTGCAATATTGTAATAATTGTATAAATAATGTCAACCCATTCGTGACTGCATATTAGAATGGCTAGTTGGACATTTATTGGACAATGACATCATTTGTTTACTATTGAGCATCGGCAAAAATTGAACATTTCTGCCACTTTGAGCTCCATTTGAAGATCCTTTTCATGGTAAAACCAATCAAAATGACTTATATTTCTATAATATGTTTTCCATTCCATCAAATGAGACCAAGAAAACAACAATAAATATTATACGAAAATACACCTCAAAGTCGGCGTTTTAATCCAAAAACATGGTCGGAGTTTTTTTTTCTCCTTATGCACTACGTGCTGCAGGATTTTTTTTAATACTGCGCACACTGACCACACAGACCCATTCTGTCACATGTGGGCCTACCAGCTTTCTCCTGCTCGAGTTGAAGCCGCTAGAATTTTTGAGTATATATATATGTCAAACACATTGGCTCGTAAGACATATATATATGACTGAAACAGTCAAAGGGTTAATCTTGAAATTTAGGTAAGATTACCCATCTGACTACCAGTTTTGGTTTGCCTAGTTTGAAGGCAGCTTTCATTTTTGTCATGGTGAATCGTTACCTTAAGCTTATCTTAAATCATTTGCAGTTTAGTGTTAGTACAATTGTGTGTTGTTATCTAGTGGGAGTTGTGGACCATTTTTAACTACAGAGGTGATTAGTTGTTTTAGTTCTTATTTGATCAGTCTATTTAAGTTGGAGATTGGTAAATTGTTTGTTAATATTGCATGTGTTGGAAGCTTTCGTGTTGTTTAGTGTAGCTCTGTTAGGAGAGAAGTGTATTGATTTCTCAGGTTAGCAACATGTTTATTATGAGTATTTAAGTTTTGAGCATTTTCTTTGTTGTTGTTTGATTCTAAGTTATTGATCTCAGATTGTGAAGTTATTCCCTCTTTTTAATATTTTGTAAGTTTTGGATAGCTGTTGATGACAGTGCAAAACTCTTTCATTACTGCATCTTTGGCTGCAAATCCTATGTCATCTCGTGAAGAACTGGGAGACAACATTATGTAGGCCAAGTCATATTGAGGGGAGATTTTTTTATATATAACCCTCTTCATCAAGGGGCTAGTAACCCCTTCTGAATAAATAATTAAATATAAAAGGAAAAACTTTCACTTTTCTTTTTAGGTCACCCTGCCGTGGTGGGATATGGCCGTTGCTTAAAAAAAAAAAAAAAACTTCACTCATGGTCGTCTATGTTATAGTTATTGTTGGTGGTCAGGCAAGGAGCAGAGAGGTAGCTGACCCCTGGGCATGGACAGGAAGAAAGGTGAGATCTGTTCAGCTGCAATTCCTTGCATTTTACAGCTAAATCTTGTTTAGTTCTCAGGTGTTGACTTTTTTTCTTGG
The DNA here is from genome assembly GCF_038502225.1 of Cherax quadricarinatus. NCBI lineage: Eukaryota > Metazoa > Arthropoda > Malacostraca > Decapoda > Parastacidae > Cherax > Cherax quadricarinatus. Next base: position 6,347,476 of record NC_091334.1, on the reverse strand, counting down.
GTCAGATGAGCAATGCTTATATGGTGGTACGTACTGTGATTTGCTTGGGCTTAGCAGCTGTAGTTTGGTAGAAAGCACCTTGTGTCAGGCAGTTGGAATATGATGACAAATGAATGATGTGGGAATGCATACTATTTTAGAATGTTTTGTTCTACTGTAGTTGGTTTATTTTTCTCAGCTTTTATATAATTTTGTATCTTAACATATTCTGCTGTTAAACTTAGCATTGTTATGCCATATTCTGTCTGTTACCCTGTTGAGTGTGAGAAGGTGTGGAACTGCAATTGTGATCATAGAAAGGTGTAGTAATTTTAATTCTGTATGTTATGTTACTTGTTATCTTCAGTTATCTTGGCTGTTATGCTAGGGTATTATAGCAGGGTATTTATAGCAGTGAAAATAAAACAATAAAAGATTCTTCTTCTTTCAACAAACCAGCCGTATCCCACCGAAGCAAGGTGGCCCAAAAAGAAAAATGATAGTTTCTCTTTTAAATTTAGTAACATATACAGAAGGGGTCACTAGCCCCTTGTTCCCGGCATTTCAGTCGCCTCTTATGACACACATGGCTTCCGGAGGAAGAATTCTTGCATGTTTGAGACAAAAAAAAAAAAAGCACCAGCAATCCTACCATCATGTAAAACAATTACAGGCTTCCATTTTACACTCACTTGGCAGAACAGTAGTACCTCCATAGGAGGTTGCTGCCTACCAACATACTATCTCTTCTTATTGGCTGCAGTAGACCACAAGGTGAACACACAAATGGCCGAGTGGTGACCACAGTAAGGTAAATGGCAAACACACGAGGTTTTAAAATTAAACTATAATATCAATGTAACAAGTACAGGTGTGATAACACAAAAAAATAAAAGGATTGAAAACCAGGTATACAAAGATAGGCATGACTTAAAACATTCCTGATCCTATCACTTGCCCAGGAAATTCTGTCCTAGAATGTTATACAATTGCAGTGGGCACTGGAGAAAACACTAAACAGTGTCACCTCCATGAACTCACAACTTTCAGCTAAGCTCCACATAAATGTCCTTTCATCTTCACAACAACCTATTCCAGAACTGTGCATTATCTTGAAACATAGGAGCAATATTTTACTTTTATAAGTTACTCCTCCCAGTGCCTCAATACTACCTAATACCATCTAAAACACAGCTTTTAAAATGAGGCAAAATAGTGCACTAGTTACATTCATGGCATCAGGTAGAGTGAGAGAGGGATACAGGGAGTTTCACTCCCAAGCCTCATCACCACAAATGACAATCACCTTATACATGAAACTAGATCAAATGTTTAATGAGAACTCTGGAATAATGCTTAAAACATTACAATGAATGGCTCGCAGAATTGTAATAACACAAACGCAAACAAACCACAGGCTCAATTCCTGCCCGTAATGTTTTTTTTTTTGTACAATGATATTGAATTACTGCACACTGGATAACACTGTTTAATGACAATTTCAGCTATCAATTTCAGATTGATCATGTCTGAGACTGAACTGCTAAGTGCAGTATGTCCCCACACACTCCTATAACCTTAGTGTGTTACTTAATTGCTTCTGGCACCAACACATTAATAAAGTACGTACAGTTACAAGTGCTAACAAATACAGTGGACCCCCGGTTAACGATTTTAATCCGTGCAAGAGGGATAATTGTTATGCGAAATAATCGTTATGCGAATGAATTTTCCCCATAAGAAATAATGGAAATAAAATTAATCCGTGCAAGACGCCCAAAAGTATGAAAAAAATTTTTTTTTACCACATGAAATGTTAATTTTAATACACACAAACTGAAAAAGGCATGCACAATTACATGACACTTACTTTTATTGAAGATCTGGTGATGATTGATGGGATGGGAGGAGGGGAGAGCATTATCTTCTTACTGTTTAGAAGGGGAATCCCCTTCCATTACGACTTGAGGTAGCAAGTCCTTTTCCGGGGTTACTTCCCTTCTTCTTTTAATGCCACTAGGACCAGCTTGAGAGTCACTGGACCTCTGTCGCACAACAAATCTGTCCATAGAGCTCTGTACCTCCCGTTCCTTTACGATTTGTCTAAAATGGGCCACAACATTGTCATTGAAATAGTCACCAGCACGGCTTGCAACAGCTGTGTCAGGGTGATTTTCATCTATAAAGGTTTGCAGTTCAACCCACTGTGCACACATTTCCTTAATCTTTGAAGTAGGCACAATGGATTCCACAACTGGCATAGGCTTCTCAGGGTTAGCCCCAAACCCTTCAAAATCTTTCTTAATTTCCATACTAATTCTCACCCTTTTTACCACAGGGTTGGCACTAGAAGCTTTCTTGGGGCCCATGGTCACTTATTTTCCAGAAACAGCACCGAAAACACTGTAATAATACGAAATATTCCGAGTGTATGCTTGGATGTTACCGCGGAGGCTGGCTGGTAAACAATGGGACGGCCGGCACATGTGAGGCTGGCTGAGGGCACATTGGACGCGTCTCGGACGAAAATCGGTAAGCGGGTTTTTAATCGGTATGCGCGGCAAAAATTTTGCGATAAAAGTAATCGGTATGCGGAAAAATCGCTATGTGATGCCATCGTTATGCGGGGGTCCACTGTACATTATTAAAAATGGTACCAAAACATTTAAACTGCTACTGAGTCAGCAGGCTGGTGCTCATGATAGCCACATCAACAGTGGAATACTATGACAAACCGACTTTTTTGCTTTTTCACCCTGTACTCTTGTTATACGTCACTGGGTGCCTAAGCCTAGAGTATGTTAGTCTTTGCAGAACTCTTAGCCTATTATTTACAAGTAGCCAGAGTGCCATCTGTCAAGATGGTGAGCTAAAAATATAGGGACCAGCTGTTTATTATTCATTTTTACATCAGTATTACATCACTTATGAAGAGTTTAGAAATTTTTGTGTTGTCAGGTAATACATATACTAAGCATCTACTTAACCACTGTCATTATTTTTTTGTAAACTTGTGTGCATTATTATATGACTCCTTTCATAACATGCTTAACGGAGTGCTTAGTTTAATGTGATTGTTACTATAAATAATTATTACATCTAACAAAGTTCAGTAGAATGCATTGAAGCAAATGGTAATAAACTTGAAACCCCGTATCCATTGATTCAGTATCCGGGGTTTCAGTTATCCACAGTTTACTGTGGTCCAAAAATACCTCTTTATTTTTCATAATGGTCCCAAACTGCAAAAATAGAAAAGCCGGCAGTTCATCAAAGCCTAAGAGAAACTGTGAAATGCTTCTGATCAGTGAAAAAGTGATAATTCTCCACTTATTGTGCATAATTTATCAATTAAACTTTATAACAGGTATGTATAGGATTTATATATATAGGGCTTGCTACTATCCACGGTTTGGTTATCTATGGCAGGTCCTTGGAACATATCCCCCATGGATACGGGGATCCTACTGTACAGTATTTAGAGATATCAATACAAAATTGTACAGAGTATTTACAAATAAAGATTGTTAAATAGGATGACTATAGTATTAAGGAACAGTGTTTGTTGTATCTTAGCTCTGAATTCTGAAATAAGAATGCTGCAATTTTTTATTTTGTTAAGTTATTGCACATATTTTGTCCTTTAAATTCAAATGTCAGTGGATGTTCAATCAAGTACAAAGGATATTAAAGAGGTATTTGATTCTGATGTTATTCTAGCTTTCTAGGAATTGCCTAAGATTGCCATTAGCATTGCAGTGTAAGGTTCTGGACATGTGGATTGAATGGTAATGTAAATGGTATTTATATTTTGTAGGTTTGTGATTGTTTGTTATTTGTTAAGTTTGTGATTGTTCTGAGCATTACCTTTTGGTGTGTTATAATTGACATGAGGAGAGTTGCCGAATCAAATCCTCAGGTAAAGATCCCATGTACGGTATGCATAGATATTGTAAAGTGTTAAGAGTGCAAGTTGTGGAACACAATTGAGAATCTAGGAATGTATCCCTACAGTTTCAAGATTTAAGTGTTGGATATGCACATTAAATATGTTTGTTGTCAACTATTAGACCTAAAAAGTTTCTCTTGTTTTTGTGCTACACGAGTATTGATTCAAATATCTAATTGTAGACATGGTTTGTTCCCCACACTATATACAATATATAGAATGATTTTTCAGTACTGAGGGTGAGTATGTTAATACTCATCCATGCATGCCCTTTTTAAGTTCATCATTCACTATGGAGCTTATTGATATAATTGACATGGTGGTCTGTACCTAGTATTATGAAGGTTGTGTTGTCAGCAAGTAGTACATGTTTCAGGGACTAGATGGCATTAAGTAGGTCACTGATATGGATGAGGAAGAGAAGAGGGCTCAGACTGCTGGTTTGAGGGACATACAAGTTTATGGGTAGGATAATTTATGTATTAATTTTGGTAGAATTACTGGCAATATGTTAGGTAAAAGGACACAAGTGCAACTAATGAAACAAGTCTTCTTAAATCCAACCACCACAGAAATATTTGTCTAACCTATTTTTATGCTACCCATGTGCAAGTTGTTTATTCTACCATATCATATTTCCACTACTACTACAATTAATACTGTATTACTACTACTACATGTATGTACTAGTATTACACCTCGTTCTAAGCCTATATATACCCTCTTTGCCCATGTATTGTTTGTAATGGCTTGATAAAGCTCCTGGAGAGTGAAACGTTGCCACAATAAAATGTCACATTTGCTGCACTTGTGTCCTTTTACGTAACAGGATAATTTATGGTTACATGCTGTTGAGTGTTACTGAAGTAGGGCTGGAAATGTGTGTAACTGTGTCCTCTGTGTTGGTAGTGATCAAGCTTGGAGATGAGAGTACTACTGTGGTAGAGAGCATGAAAGACCTTTTGCAGACCGATGAAAAGTCAATAACATACTCCTCTCTCTTAAGTACTGAATAAACCGAGACATTATTCTCATTGCATCATTGTGTTTTATTTAAGAGCTGAACCCAAGTTGACAAGGATAAAGTTATTATAATCAAAACTAAGTGCTAAATACAAGGAATAAGTATATTGTGCATGGTTAGGTACGTGTACAATTGCTTGTGTATTATTTTCTCAAACATTTTGAATAGTACTGGTAGTTTATAGACAGGTCTGAAGTTAACAGTCAGTTGAATTACCACCTTTGTGAATGGCTGTTATCATGACTCTCTTCAAGAGTATCTATAAAGGTTTGTTCTTCAAATGTGTTGAAAAGTATTGCAATAGCTAGAGATAACATGTGCAGCCTTTTTTGTAGATTGCACTACTAGCTGCTATTTTAAGGGATTTTATTATTGATGTTATTTCTGCAGGTGTAGTAAGAGCCACGTAGGAAGAGTTGGGATAATTGCCTGTCAGATAGCTACTGATGTTTGTTTGAGCTTTTGAAATATTTTTGTAACAAAGCTATTTTGTTTAGGTTCAATTGTATATTTCTTGGTATTTTTGATGTACTAGAATTTGGGAGTTTTTTCCTAGTTTTTATATTTCCTTTGGTCTTATTAAATCTAGTTGAATAGTTTTCATCGGATCCTAATAACAGTAGTGAGGGTTGCAGAATACCACTTTATTATTCACTCAGAAATGAAGCCTGATCTGTATTTCTCGTTATCGGGTTTGTCAGTTGATCCGAGCAAGCTTTTTACTAACCATTGGTTATTTTGCCTTTTGTTGTTTGCTGCATCTTTTGCGGAATTTGCATTCCAACTGATATTTAGCTTCCTTTCCTTTTTGTATGTTTAATGGCATCAATGGATTTATTGAAGTATTACTATGGAGTCTAAAGGTAATCTGTTTGGTTTTTAAGTGTGTGTTTTGTGATATTAATTATAACAGTAGGGTGGTAGTCCATTTCCCTTTCCGTAATTATGTTTCTACTTTGGGGTGCTACTGTATTGGTCCAGATATGAGCAAGGGCAGAGATGTTAAAGTGTTCTAGTGGGTTTAGTGATTAATGGTATTAGGAAGAAAAAATTACATACTATCTAGGAAACTTGATACTCAGGATTGTATACTTGGCAGAGGTTTATGTTGAAATCACAGCATTTATGTGATTTTTATAAAATTTGTTGTGAATTATGTTTTAGATTATCACTGAAGTTTTGTATGTTTGTGTGGGGGTATTATGATATTCATGCATTTGAATTTGCTAGCATATTAAATAGCCATATCACCACTTTTATTGGATGGTATGTAATTATAATCATGGGGGAGCACTAAACCCATAGGATTATACAGTGCAAATGGGGGGGGGATAGAAGGTATTCAGGCTTAATTCAGGGAACTGGAGCACAGATCCAGTTCCCTAGAGCAAGAGTCCCTCACCACCATCAAGGAATCTTCCTTGAGGGGTGGTCTATAGTTACCCAGGTCTATAGTGTACCCAGGTATGTTGAATAAGTTTGTGATGCATTTCAGCCAGATTTTGGTTAATAGGAGAGAATTTGGTGTCACAAATTTGAGTAATGTTATGACTTTATTGTTGTTTACTTATAACTAGGTTACTAAGTGCTTTAGTAATTACTTTTCTTCAGATCACTTCTAAGTGTGTGTGTTGTATAGTACTTTCAGTTTTGGTCAGTAAGCTGCTGGTGGCTGTATATACTATATTGTTTAATAGGTTAAGTTCAGGGTCAGTGTTTGTATGCATACAAAACAAGAAAACAGTTGCACTGATAAGAAAAGTAAGGAAAGTAATCAGAGCCAGTGTGTATATGTAGAAACAAAAATGTACAGGAAAGGTTATAATGCAACTGACGAGATGTTGGAGTGTGAGCAGGGTAATATTTTGTGATGGGATTCTGGGAAACCAGTTAGCCGGACTTTAGTTCTGAAGGTGGTAAGTACAATGCCTGCACTTTAAAGGAGGGGTTGGGGATATTGACTGTTTGGAGTGACATGTAAACTGTCATATCCGAGCGCCTCTGCAAACACAGTGATTATGTGCGAATGATGGTGAAAGATTTTTTTGATCACCCTGCCTCGGTAGGAGGCAGGGTGATCTGTATATTTTGTCCACGGTCAGAGACCTACTTCAATGAGCTGCTCTAGAGGGTCTCTAAGGCCGAAATAGTTTACACACTTCCATTTTGTCTCTGTGTTTTCTCACTTTTCATGTTTTTTATTTGGTTCACTGGCAGCAATACTAAACAAAAGTTGGCCAAGTGTGGGTCTTTGACAAGAGTGCCTGGTTATATTATGTATCAATTATGTTGTTATTCTTACCTGATCTATTGCATAGACTTATTATATTAGAGTATTATAGGTTACAGTAATGTTACATCAAATTCTGAGATGCCCCTCTTTGACATGAAAGTAACTTTTACAGCAAATACAGATGTGTTGTTTATGACTGCTCATTTCCCTATTTATTGTTATGCAAAGAATATTGGAAGCTGATTTTATATCTTATTACCTTAAATATGAAAAATTTTCTTTACAACTAAGTCACAAATTGGAGGAAATTTTAGATACAGTGGAACCTTGACTTACGAGTTTAATTTGTTTCATGACCTAGGTCGTAACTCAATTTACTCGTATATCAAATCAATTTTCCTCATTTAAATTAATTGAAAAAGCCATTAATCCGTTCCCATACCCAGGAGACAAGACAAAATACTTGAATATGACACTAATATTAACTGTACAGCTTATTTATCTATCACAATTCGTCTAATAAGACAAACAGTATAATTAAAACAGTATAATTAACACACACATGATATATATTCTAGAATGAATAAAATGGCCCATAATATGGTGGCAGCGGCAGAAGTGTCCGCCATTTCCTGTCCAACTTTTACTAGAGTATCTTCCCATGCTCTTATTGTAAAAGAAAACAGAGTATTTGTGAAGCTAACTGCAGAAATGTATATAAAAACATAAATCATAATACACTACAGAATGTTGAAAAAAAAATATATAAAGTGTACATGTATGTACTTACACACTTGGAGCAGAGACGGTGGGGGATGCTGAGGGTGGAGGAGGTTGAGGGTGCGGCATATGATGTCAGTGGCCCTGTAAAACTCCAACAACAATTTTTGTTTTGTTTAATCACTGAACATAACTGATACAGGTTTAGTATCTACATATCGTAGATGTACTAAGTTGGTATTGCCTGGCTAAGTCCAAGGAAATCAACCTCTTTTTCTTCTCAGCACTGTCCTTTGCACACATTTTTCTTAGGACCCATGGTTAGAAAAAAAGAAATTTGGCCAAATGATTGTAAAAAAAAAAAAAAAAAAATGCAAGCAAGCATGAGAGAACTGCTCCTACAGCGATGTAAATGTGTGCTGCTTACCAGATGTTTTGGCATCAGCTGTGCCAACTAGCGGCAGCATTCTGAATTATTAATAATAATTTAGGGAACTGAAGCTCTGTGATCTAGGGAATTAGATCGATGCTCTAGTTACCTAAATTAATAATAATGCTATATTTAGTGAAGGGATTCGGGGAAACCGGTTATTTTTATATAGCCGGACTCGAGTCCTGGAAATGGGAAGTACAATGCCTGCACTCTAAAGGAGGGGTTTTGGGATATTAGCAGTTTGGAGGGATATGTTGTATATTTATACGTATATGCTTCTAAACTGTTGTGTTCTGAGCACCTCTGCAAAAACAGTGATTATGTGTGAGCGAGGTGAAAGTGTTGAATGATGATGAAAGTATTTTCTTTTTTTGGGTCACCCTGCCTTGGTGGGAGACTACAGACTTGTTGAAAAAAAAAAAAAAAAAACTATTACTTATTATTATAATAATGAAAGCTGCCAACTCAGTGCACTGTTTACTTTGCTGTGGGAGCAGTTCTCTCATGCTTTGCTTACATTTTTGACAGTCATCTGGCCAAATTTTGTTTTTCTAAGCATAGGCCCTTAACCCTTTGAGGGTCCGTCCCGTAGATCTACGGCTTTACGTTCAGGGTCCAAACCGTAGATCTACGTCATGAGCTCAGCTCACTCTGATAAACTGAGTGGTACATTTGGGCCTAGATATGAGAGAATACATTTATGTGGTATGTGTGCACCACATAAAACAGATCCTGCAGCGCACTGTGTATAATAAGAGAAAAAAAACTGAAATCATGACTTTTTTATTAAAACAGCGACTTTGCAGTGTTTTTTCGTATGTTTTTTATAGTTTATTTGCGATTTCTTGGTCTCATTTGATAGAATGGAAGACATATTACAGAAATAGAGATGATTTTGATTGGTTTTAGCACTGGAAATGGCTTGAAACTGAGCTCAAAGTAGCAGAAATGTTAAATTTTTGCCGATATTCAAGAGTAAACAAACGACCTCACACATCTAATACACGCCAGCTGGTGGGTCTAATATGCATTCACAAATATGGTGATGATATTTATACAATTATTACAGTATTGCATAACAGTAAATCTTCTATTTTTTGGTGTGAATAAAAATTCATTATGTGAATAAAAAATCAAAATGGAATTCATTTGTAAAGCCTCAAAACGTAACTAATGAACAGAAGAAATGTTAGTTTAGTTCCAGGAATACCTACATTGTTTGTTCTGGACCCTATTTTGAAATTGGAATATTTTGAAGTTTGTGTTAAATTGGCCAAATTAACAATTTCCGATCATTTTAATTTGTAGTTGAAACAGTTGACTTGGCGATTTCTTGTGCTAAATCGATAGAATAGAAGTAATACTAGTGAAATAGCTAAAAATTTGGTTGACTGGAATAATGTAATTGGCCTAAAATGGGAGTCAGTCGGCAAAATCGCCGATTCGTAAATATCGCTGACACCAAAATTCGCGAGAGCATAATTTCGCCAATTTTCCATCAAATTTCGTACTTTTTGTTTTATTACCTTCACAAAAAGATTCTCTACTATTTCATAAGAAAAAATAATTTTTTTTTTTGAAAATTCTTGGACACTGGGGCACCACTTCAGATTTGGGCCTTGGACCCTGAAGGGGTTAAGGAAGTAAGTGTAAAGAACAGTGCTGAGAAGAAAGAGGATAATTTCCATGGAATTAAAGCATGAAATCATAGATAAACAAGCAAGGTGTCCAGATTTTGGGTCGAGGGGGAACTGGCTCGTAACTCAGAGCAAAAAATCGACTCAGGGACAGCTTGCATCTCAAAAAACTTGTATGCTGGGACACTCGTAAGTCAAGGTTCCACTGTATTTCGGTTTGTTCAGAACCACTATCAGTTTAGGAGGATTACAATAATGGGGAAGCACTAAACCTGCAGGGGTCATAGTGTTTTGGGGATGGGAAGCAATCGTGGTTGATTCGAAGGAAGCAGCAGCCCCTTATGAGGGACCTTCCTCGAGGGTCTTACATCGAGTGCCCCTCACCAGCATCAAGGGGGTTATCAATTGTAAACCCAGGGACTTCCTGCACCAATTTCAAATTTTGGCAATGCTGTATATTTGTGACAAGAACTATTTACTACCTTTCCATAGGTTTAAAAACAATATATAACACAAAATTTATTAAACATTTTCCATCAATAATCCAAGGAGGAATGTAGAACAATTATCTACTAATATCACACATCTGATGCATCTTTGAACATCAAACACTTCAGTAACACTTAAATAAAACTATCCTCCATTAGTGATGCAAACTATTTTTTAATTTTAAGAAAAATAGGGGGTTTAACAAGTTTGCCATTTGTACAAGTAAACTTGTTTTCAAGACATCTTAAGGAGCTATACACAGGTATTATAAAAGCATAAGATTTTTTTCTCAGTTAATTAGAATCTTTCATTTCCTCCTGAGCTTCAGCTCTTCTTGCTCTTAGCGCACGCTGCTCCTTCAACCAGGCCATAATTCTTTCCTTGAGTTCAGTGTTGGGACGGACCTCTTCCATGTTGAGTGGCTGACGGTTAAAAGGATCTGTTTGGTCAGACAGAAGGTGTCGCGCGATGGTATGTCTGTCGCACGTTAACTGTGAAGTAAATAATTTTTTTTTTTAATCATTATAAACCCTGGGATATTTCATGCATACATACTACATTTCTGTAACAATTACACAGATCAATTTAGAAACTGAAGATATAATGGTGCAAAATTGTAAGGGCATACCTCAAGTATTATACATTCTAATGCAGCATTGTATGATCCTTGTGGGTATAATAGTTGAGTTTTGTTATAATAAATAAAATAATAATAACACATTCTAACTACTGTATGTACAGCCTCTCCTTATTTAGTGATGTACTAGTTTACCGACGATTCGGACTTATGACGGGCTCTCCGACCAGTATGCATACCTAAATAATGTATATTAGAGCTGATTTCCTCTATTCTGTTTATTAAAAAACAAGTTTATACAGTAGGTTATTGTTTTTTTTTTTTTTTTAACAAGTTGGCCATCTCCCACCGAGGCAGAGTGATCCAAAAAAAAAAAAATACTTTCATCTCACTCGCATATAATCACTGTTTTTGCAGAGGTGCTCAGAAAAAGTTTAGAAGCATATAGGTATAACGATACACAACATATCCCTAACCACCCTCCTTTAAAGTGCAAGTATTGTACTTCCCATTTCCAGGACTCAAGTCTGACTATAAAAAAATAACCGGTTTCCCTGAATCCCTTCACTAAATATTACCCTGCTCACACTCCAACAGCTCATCAGGTCCCAAATGCCATTCATCTCCATTCACTCCTATCTAACACGCTCACGCACGCTGGAGGTCCAAGCCCCTCGCCCACAAAACCTCCTTTACCCTCTCCCTCCAACCTTTTCGAGGACGACCCCTACCCCGCCTTCCTTCCCCTACAGACTTGTACGCTCTCCATGTCATTCTACTTTGATCCATTCTCTCTAAATGACCAAACCACCTCAACAACCCCTCTGACTAATACTTTTATTAATTCCACACCTTCTCCTAATTTCCACACTACGAATTTTCTGCATAATATTCACACCACACATTGCCCTTAGACAAGACATCTCCACTGCCTCCTCGCTGCAGCATTTAAAACCCAAGCTTCACACCCATATAAGAGTGTTGGTACTACTATACTTTCATACATTCCCTTTTTTGCCTGCATAGATAACGTTTTTTGTCTCCACATATACCTCAACACACCACTCGCTTTTTTTCCTTCATCAATTCTATGATTAACCTCATCCTTCATAAATCCATCTGCTGACACATCAACTCCCAAATATCTGAAAACATTCACTTGTTCCATACTCTTCCTCCCCAATTTTATATCCAATTTTTCTTTATCTAAATCATTTGATACCCTCATCACTTTACTCTTTTTCTATGTTCACTTTCAACTTTCTACCTTTACACACACTCCCAAACTCGTCCACTAACCTTTGCAATTTTTCTTTAGAATCTCCCATAAGCACAGTATCATCAGCAAAAATTAACTGTCAATTCCCATTTTGTATTTGATTCCCCAATCTATAAATATATTAAGCAACCATGGTGACATTACACATCCCTGTCTAAGACCTACTTTTACCGGGAAGTAGTCTCCCTCTCTTCTACACACCCTAACCTGAGCCTCACTATCCTCATAAAAACTCTTTACAGCATTTAGTAACTTACCACCTATTCCATATACGTACTTGTAACATCTGCCACATTGCTCCCCTATCCACTATCATATGCCTTTTCTTAATCTATAAATGCAATAAAAACTTCCCTAACTTATCTAAATACTGTTCACATATATGCTTCAATGTAAACACTTGATCTACACATCCCCTACCCACTAAAACCTCCTTGCTCATCCGCAATCCTACATTCTGTCTTACCTCTAATTCTTTCAATAATAACCCTACCATACACTTTTCCTGGTATACTCGATAAACTTTTTTTTTTTTTTTTTTTTTTTTCAACAAGTCGGCCGTCTCTCACCGAGGCAGGGTGACCCAAAAAAGAAAGAAAATCCCCAAAAAGAAAATGCTTTCATCATCATTCAACACTTTCACCACACACATGCATAATCACTGTTTTTGCAGAGGTGCTCAGAATACAACAGTTTAGAAGCATATACGTATAAAGATACACAACATATCCCTCCAAACTGCCAATATCCCAAACCCCTCCTTTAAACTGCAGGCATTGTACTTCCCATTTCCAGGACTCAAGTCCGACTATATGAAAATAACCGGTTTCCCTGAATCCCTTCACTAAATATTACCCTGCTCACACTCCAACAGATCGTCAGGTCCCAAGTACCATTCGTCTCCATTCACTCCTATCTAACACGCTCACGCACGCTTGCTGGAAGTCCAAGCCCCTTGCCCACAAAACCTCCTTTACCCCCTCTCTCCAACCCTTTCGAGGACGACCCCTACCTCGCCTTCCTTCCCCTATAGATTTATATGCTTTCCATGTCATTCTACTTTGATCCATTCTCTCTAAATGACCAAACCACCTCAACAACCCCTCTTCTGCCCTCTGACTAATACTTTTATTAACTCCACACCTTTTCCTAATTTCCACACTCCGAATTTTCTGCATAATGTTTACACCACACATTGCCCTTAGACAGGACATCTCCACTGCCTCCAACCGTCTCCTCGCTGCTGCATTTACCACCCAAGCTTCACACCCATATAAGAGTGTTGGTACTACTATACTTTCATACATTCCCTTCTTTGCCTCCATAGATAACGTTTTTTGACTCCACATATACCTCAATGCACCACTCACCTTTTTTCTCTCATCAATTCTATGATTAACCTCATCCTTCATAAATCCATCCGCCGACACGTCAACTCCCAAGTATCGGAAAACATTCACTTCTTCCATACTCCTCCTCCTCCTCCCCAATTTGATATCCAATTTTTCTTTATCTAAATCATTTGATACCCTCATCACCTTACTCTTTTCTATGTTCACTTTCAACTTTCTACCTTTACACACATTCCCAAACTCATCCACTAACCTCAGCAATTTTTCTTTAGAATCTCCCATAAGCACAGTATCATCAGCAAAAAGTAACTTCTGCCCCCACATTCTAATACTGCATTTTTAAAACTATTCCAACCCTCTTCAACCCCCCCACTACTCATCTTTGCACTAGCCCACCTTTGTGCCAACAGTCGCTTATATCTCCCCCGAACTTCCTCCTCCCTTAGTTTATACACTTTCACCTCCCTCTTACTTGTTGTTGCCACCTTCCTCTTTTCCCATCTACCTCTTACTCTAACTGTAGCTACAACTAAATAATGATCCGATATATCAGTTGCCCCTCTATAAACATGTACATCCTGGAGCCTACCCATCAACCTTTTATCCACCAATACATAATCTAACAAACTACTTTCATTACGTGCTACATCATACCTTGTATATTTATTTATCCTCTTTCATAAAATATGTATTACTTATTACCAAATCTCTCTACACATAGCTCAATTAAAGACTCCCCATTTACATTTACCCCTGGCACCCCAAATTTACCTACTACTCCCTCCATAACATTTTTACCCACTTTAGCATTGAAATCCCCAACCACCATTACTCTCACACTTGATTCAAAACTCCCCACGCATTCACTCAACATTTCCCAAAATCTCTCTCTCTCCTCTACACTTCTTTCTTCTCCAGGTGCATACACGCTTACTATAACCCACTTTTCACATCCAATCTTTATTTTACTCCACATAATCCTTGAATTTATACATTTCTAGTCCCTCTTTTCCTGCCATAGCTTATCCTTCAACATTATTGCTACTCCTTCTTTAGCTCTAACTCTATTTGAAACCCCTGACCTAATCCCATTTATTCCTCTCCATTGAAACTCTCCCACCCCCTTCAGCTTCGTTTCACTTAAAGCCAGGACATCCAGCTTCTTCTCAATCATAACATCCACAATCATCTCTTTCTTATCATTTGCGCAACATCCACGCACATTCAGACTTCCCACTTTGACAATTTTCTTCTTATTCTTTTTAGTAATCTTTACAGGAAAAGGGGTTACTAGCCCATTGTTCCCGGCATTTTAGTCGACTTTTACAACACGCATGGCTTACGGAGGAAAGATTCTTATTCCACTTCCCCATGGATATAAAAGGAAAAGTAATAAGACCAAGAACTATTAAGATAAAATCAAAGAAAACTCAGATGAGTGTATAAATAAACGTGTACATGTATGTGTAGTGTGACCTAAGTGTAAGTAGAAGTAGCAAGACATACCTGTAATCTTGCATATTTATGAGACAGACAAAAGACACCAGCAATCCTACCATCATGTAAAACAATTACAGGCTTTTGTTTTACATTCACTTGGCAGGACGGTAGTAGAGCCTCCCTGGGTGGTTGCTGTCTACCAACCTACTTATTCCTCTATAATTTTTACAATCTCTTTTGTCCCCCTTCCCTTTATATAAAGGGACTATACATGCTCTCTGCCAATCCCGAGGTATCTTCCCCTCTTTCATACATTTATTAAACAAAAATACCAACCACTCCAACACTATATCCCCCCGGCTTTTAACATTTCTGTCATGATCCCGACAGTTCTAGCTGCTTTACCCCCTTTCATTCTATGTAATGCCTCACGCACCTCCCCCATACTCGCATCCTTCTCTTCACTCCTACAAGATGGTATACCTCCCTGGCCAGTGCATGAAATTACCGCCTCCCTTTCTTCGTCGACATATAAAAGTTCCTCAAAATATTCACGCCATCTACCCAATACCTCTATCTCCCCATCTACTAACTTCCCTACTCTGTTTTTTAACTGACACATCCATTCGTTCCCTAGGCTTTCTTAAGTTGTTTAACTCGCTCCAAAATTTTTTCTTATTGTCATTAAAATTTCTTGACAGTGCCTCTCCCACTATCATCTGCTCTCCTTTTGCAGTCTCGCACCACTGTCTTCACCTTTCTTTTACTCGCCATATACTCTACTCTTTGTATAACACTTCTGCTTTGTAAAAACCTCTCATAAGCTAACTTTTTCTCTTATCACATCCTTTACTTCATCATTCCACCAATCACTCCTCTTTCCTCCTGCACCCACCCTCCTATAACCACAAACTTCTGCCCCACATTCTAATACTGCATTTTTAAAACTATTCCAACCCTCCCACTACTTATACTTGCACCAGCCCACCTTTCTGCCAATAGTTGCTTATATCTCACCCAAACTTCCTCCTCCCTTAGTTTATACACTTTCACCTCCCTCTTACTTCTTGTTGTCATTTTCCTCTTGTCCCATCTACCTTTTACTCTAACTGTAGCTACAACTAAATAATGATCTGATATATCAGTTGCCCCTCTATAAACGTGTACATCCTGGAGCCTATCAACCTTTATCCACCAATACATAATCTAATAAACTACTTTCATTCCATGCTACATCATACCTTGTATATTTATCCTCTTTTTCATAAAATAAGTATTACTTATTACCAAACCTCTTTCTACATATAGCACCCCAAATTTACCTACTACTCCCTCCACAACATTTTTACCCACTTTAGCATTGAAATCCCCAACCACAAGTACTCTCACACTTGGTTCAAAACTCCCCATGCATTCACTCAACATTTCCCAAAATCTCTCTCTCTCTCTCTCTACACTTCTCTCTTCTCCAGGTGCATACACGCTTACTATAACTCACTTTCACATCTAACCTTTATTTTACTCCACATAATCCTTGAATTAATACATTTATAGTCCCTCTTTTCCTGCCATAGCTTATCCTTCAACATTATTGCTACTCCTTCTTTAGCTCTAACTCTATTTGAAACCCCTGACCTAATCCCATTTATTCCTCTCCACTGAAACTCACCCACCCCCTTCAGGTTTGTTTCACTTAAAGCCAGGACATCCAGCTTCTTCTTATTCATAACATCCACAATCATCTCTGTCTTATCATCCACGTACATTCAGACATCCCACTTTGACAATTTTCTTCTTCTTATTCTTTTTAGTAATTATTACAGGAAAAGGGGTTACTAGCCCATTGTTCCTGGCATTTTAGTTGACTCTTACAACATGCATGGCTTACGAAGGAAAGATTCTTATTCCATTTCCCCATGGATATAAAGAAAAAGTAATATGAACAAGAACTATTAAGATAAAATAAAAAAAAACTTTGATGAGTGTGTATAAATAAACATGTACATTTGTGTGTAGTGTGACCTAAGTGTAAGTAGAAGTAGCAAGACGTACCTGTAATCTTGCATATTTACGAGACAGACAAAAGACACCAGCAATTACCATCATGTAAAACAATTACAGGCTATTGTTTTACATTCACTTGGCAGGACGGTAGTACCTCCCTGGGTGGTTGCTGTCTACCAACTTACTACCTTAAAACATTTAAATATATACTAGAAATCTTACAAATGGTGCAAAGGTGACTTTAAAACAATATCAAAGATGGCTGACACAAACCCACTACCATTACAGTATGCTCCTTTCTTAGCGACAAATGTGGTCTTGGGAACGGAACTCCAACATTAAGTGAGGAGAGGCTGTATTTGAATGCAGAACAAAGTACCACATTACTGACTAATTTACATTAGGTCCAAAGCTGCTTCAAAAATACTGTTAACCCTCTCACTGTCCAGATGCCCAATCTGAAACTTGTCCACACTGTCCAAGAATTTTCAAAAGAATTTTATTTTTCTTATGAAATGGTAGAGAATCTTTTTTTCTTAAGGTAATAAACCAAAAAGTATGAAATTTGATGGAAAAACTGACAAAATTATGCTTTTGCAAATTTTGCTGTCAGTGATATTTATGCATCAGCGATTTTGCCTACTTCAAATCCTACTTTAGGCCAATTACATTGTTCCAGTTGACCAAATTCTTAGCTATTTTGCTAGTATGTGTTCCATTTTATCAACTGAGCACAAGAAATTGCCCAATCAACTATTTCAACTATAGAATAAAGTGATCAGAAATTGGTAAATGGGCCAATTTCACACAAATTTCAAAATAGGGTCCAGAATAAACAATGCAGACATTCCTGGCACTAAAATAACATTTCCTCTGTTTATTAGTTATGTTCCAAGGCTTTACACATCAAATCCATTTTGATTTATTCACACAATGAATTTTTATTAACAAAAATATAGAAGATTTACTGTTATGCCATATTGTAATAATTGTATAAATAATATCAGTGCATTCATGAACTCACATTAGACCCACCAACTGGACGTGTATTGGACGAGTGACTTGATTTGTTTAATTTTGATTATTGGCAAAATCAAACATTTCCACTACTTTGAGGTCAATTTCAATTCTCAGTCCTGAAACCAATCAAAATCATCTCTATTTCTGTAATATATCTTCCATTCTATCAAATGAGGCCATGAAACCGAGAATACAACCACAAAAACCATATGAAAATACACTACAGTTGCCATTTTAAACCAAAAACACTGCTGCAGTTTTCTTTTTCTCATGGACTGTGTGCAGCAGGACTTTTTTTATATGGTGCACACTTACTGCACAGGCCTATTCTCTCATATCTAGGGCCAAATTTACCACTCCCAGCTTATCTGAATGAGCTGAGCTAATGGCATAGTACTACAGCACTAACAGTGCCTTCAAATCCGTAGTACTGCGGCATGGCCAGTGAAGTAGTTAAAAAAAAAAAAAAAAAACTTAATTTTGATGCAGATTTATGTAGATTAAATAAAAATGTCAGATATATGTAATGCCACATGCTTATCCAGATTGCAATCAGTATTCATACAATTACTGTTACTACTACCACCCAATAATTATAAATTATTAATAACTAACTCCAAACAACTTAACTCTACTAAACTTAGCATTCAAATAATCTAACATCACCTATACATCCATATAATGTCAAGTCATTTTAAAACAACTGCTTCTTATCTGCCCATAATGATCTGAATTACCAGTGGCTCTCAAAATGTCTAAAATATCACCTAATTTTTTTAACAGTTACATACATTTTGAAAGTAAAATTTCATTAAAAATCCTCTTTCTAAAGCATAAATCACAAGCCTCACATTATTATTATTCACACCAAGCATTACAAACTTAACCAACTGCAGTTGTTTCTCATTAAGAAATGGTTTATTAAACACCTAAAATAGTAACTCATTTAAACCAGATAAGAGTGGCACTAGTGGTCTTGCTTACCCTAGATGATGGCAAAATAACGGGGTCAGTCATCAGATGTGACATGATTGGGTCAAGGAATTCCTCTGGAGCATCAGCTGCTATGTCTTCCTCCTCAGCATGAGTACGACCAGCCACTAGCACCTTATCTGATATCAACTGCAATTCTACTGCTAGGGTTCCACGCCCAATACGACCTAGAATAGTTTAAAAAATACAATAAATACTTATAGAAAAGGAAAGATAATTAGGAGCAAAGTGAGTACAAGCAATAAAATAGGAAGCACCATTAATTATTTATTTATTAACACATTGGCCATTTCCCACCAAGGCAGGGTGGCCCAAAAAAGGAAAACTTTCACCATCATTCACTCCATCATTGTCTTGCCAGAGGTGTTCTTACACCTACAATTATAAAACAGCAACATTAACACCCCTCCTTAAATAAGGTAGAAAAAAAAAAAAGAATAAAAATTGCCACTGAAAAACCTTAATATTTTTGACCATGTACAACTGTCCGAGTCTCCTATACCCCTCGAGGGAGGTTCCTTGATGCTGGTGAGGGGCTCTTGATCAAGGGAATTGGATCTGTGCTCCAGTTCCCTGAATTGAGCCTGAATGCCTTCCAACCCCCCCCACATGCGCCATATAACCTACGGGTTTAGCGCTCCCCCATGATTATAATAATAATAATAATGGGTCTCCTATAACCTCTTCATGCCGTAGGTACTTTCAAAGGCAAGACAAGTCCTTGCAAGACATCATGGTTAATGCTGTCTAACTAGCATAAGTAAATAATGAAACCAAGACCTAATATTACACTACCAGTAAAAAGGGTGTGAATGTGGCACGACGATGCCTTATTCTAAATTTATTACAATTTTATGATACTAACAGTGGAATTAAGCCAAAAAGTACACTATGTCAATTTAACACAAGATAACCCAATATAGTCAAACAAAGTGTCTTATTTCCATGTTTTGAGGAGTATTACATCTTGAAACAAATGTAGTATCATAAGCATTCCTTGTACATAGTGTCAGAAGATCGGAAGAGCAAATATGAAAAAAATAGTACTGGTACCTGTTCATACTGTACATTCCAAGTGGAGCTATGTTGGGCTATGCATTTCTCTACGTTTGAAGCTAACAGGCATCTAATATACAAAAACTAGTGTTACATAGTGTTAAACATTAAAAAACAAACAAATCATCATTTGGTATCAAATTTTAAAACTTAAATATTGCTGGCATATTTATGCCACTGTCGCTGACGATTGATAATTTTTCGCCAACTTAACACACTATAAAATTGTTAAGTTTTTATTAGATTTCACACTTTTAATCTTATATGATTCAAAACATGCACTCTTTCAATCTGAGATTTTTTTTTTTTCAAAATCTTGCTTGCTAGCTTACTCTTGTTCTCTCTCTCTCAAACACACAAGTGAAGAGTGAACAGGTGGGGCCAGGAGCTGTGACTTAACCCCTGCAACCACAACTAGGCAAGTATGTACGTATGTACGTACACACACACACACACACACACACACACACAGGAAATTTAATTTGCAAGAATGCCACAGTTAAGGGATATAATTATACAAAACTGCATAAAAATAATTTCATCAGTACTCTTTTTACTTGTATCAGCATCACCTTACTAAAGACAAATGATCCCGAGCACCTTCATCAACCCATACAAAATTAGCAAACCTATCATTCAATACTATACAAATGGTAAATACAGTACAATATATAGAATATATTCTATGGGGAAGTGGAACAATTCTTCCTCCGTAAGCCATGCGTGTTGTAGAGGTGACTAAAATGCTGGGAACAAGGGCTAGTAACCCCTTCTCCTGTATACATTACTAGAGTTAACAAAGAGAAACTTTTGTTTTTCTTTTTGGGCCACCCTGTCTCGGTGGTATATGGCCAGTTTGTTGACAGAAAGAAAATATAGAATATAACATGAGTTACTACAAGAGACAGCCTGGACATTACCTCAGGTGTCAGACAACAATAAGTATTCCTTGTTACAATAACAATCTTAACAATAAACATTAAGAAATACCAAGACAGCAAATAATGTACAGAAGTATATTATATTCTGTACAAACGAAACCAAAACCGAATATGCAGCTACGGATGGTTTTGACGCCTAAAATTTTATAAACAGTCCTTCAGCGAACAGGAAGAGATCAGAGAACTACAACACAACTGAATCCATATTTGGGAAATACGAGTAACGAAGAAAGATTCAAGGTATGCTGAAAATGCCCTTACTAGAAAACAGGTGGTGGTATGATGACCATTACATTTACAAAAAGAAAGTGAAAAAGTTAACAAATAGCTAGTATGAACTATCTTTTTCTCTTTTTTTTTTCAACAAGTCGGCCATCTCCCACCGAGGCAGGGTGACCCAAAAATAAAGAAAATCCCCAAAAAGAAAATATTTTCATCATCATTCAACACTTTCACCTCACTCACACATAATCACTGTTTTTGCAGAGGTGCTCAGAACACAACAGTTTAGAAGCATATATGTATAAAGATACACAACATATCCCTCCAAACTGCTAGTATCCCGAACCCCTCCTTTAGAGTGCAGGCATTGTACTTCCCATTTCCAGGACTCAAGTCCGGCTATATAAAAATACGTGTAACCGGTTTCCCTGAATCCCTTCACTAAATATTACGCTGCTCACACTCCAACAGATCGTCAAATCCCAAATACCATTTGTCTCCATTCACTCCTATCGAACACGCGCATGCACACCTGCTGGAAGTCCAAGCCCCTCGCCCACAAACCCTCCCTTACCCCTTCCTTCCAACCTTTTCGAGGACGAACCCTAGCCCCGCATTCCTTCTCCTACAGATTTAAATGCTCTCCATGTCATTCTACTCTGATCCATTCTCTCTAAATGACCAAACCACCTCAACAACCCCTCTTCAGCCCTCTGACTAATACTTTTATTAACTCCACACCTTCTCCTAATTTCCACACTCCGAATTTTCTGCATAATATTTACACCACATTGCCCTTAGACAGGACATCTCCACTGCCTCCAACCACCTCCTTGCTGCTGCATTCACAACCCAAGCTTCACACCCATATAACAGTGTTGGTACTACTATACTTTCATACATTTCCTTCTTTGCCTCCATAGATAACGTTTTTTGGCTTCACATATACCTCAAGAGGTAGTAGGTTGGTAGACAGCAACCACCCAGGGAAGTACTACCGTCCTGCCAGATGACTGTGAAACAAAAACCTGTAACTGTTTTGCATGATGGTAGGATTGCTGGTTTCTTTTTCTGTCTCATAAACACGCTAAGATAACAGGGATATCTTGCTACTCCTACTTACACTTTGGTCACACTTCACAGACACGCACATGCATATATATATATACATACATCTAGGTTTTTCTCCTTTTTCTAAATAGCTCTTGTTCTTTTTTATTTCTTCTATTGTCCATGGGGAAGTGGAAAAGAATCTTTCCTCCGTAAGCCATGCGTGTCGTATGAGGCGACTAAAATGCCGGGAGCAATGGGCTAGTAACCCCTTCTCCTGTATACAATTACTAAAAAAGAGAAGAAGAAAAACTTTATAAAACTGGGTTGCTTAAATGTGTGTGGATGTAGTGCGGATGACAAGAAACAGATGATTGCTGATGTTATGAATGAAAAGAAGTTGCATGTCCTGGCCCTAAGCGAAACAAAGCTGAAGGGGGTAGGAGAGTTTCAGTGGGGGGAAATAAATGGGATTAAATCTGGAGTATCTGAGAGAGTTAGAGCAAAGGAAGGGGTAGCAGTAATGTTAAATGATCAGTTATGGAAGGAGAAAAGAGAATATGAATGTGTAAATTCAAGAATTATGTGGATTAAAGTAAAGGTTGGATGCGAGAAGTGGGTCATAATAAGCGTGTATGCACCTGGAGAAGAGAGGAATGCAGAGGAGAGAGAGAGATTTTGGGAGATGTTAAGTGAATGTATAGGAGCCTTTGAACCAAGTGAGAGAGTAATTGTGGTAGGGGACTTGAATGCTAAAGTAGGAGAAACTTTTAGAGAGGGTGTGGTAGGTAAGTTTGGGGTGCCAGGTGTAAATGATAATGGGAGCCCTTTGATTGAACTTTGTATAGAAAGGGGTTTAGTTATAGGTAATACATATTTTAAGAAAAAGAGGATAAATAAGTATACACGATATGATGTAGGGCGAAATGACAGTAGTTTGTTGGATTATGTATTGGTAGATAAAAGACTGTTGAGTAGACTTCAGGATGTACATGTTTATAGAGGGGCCACAGATATATCAGATCACTTTCTAGTTGTAGCTACACTGAGAGTAAAAGGTAGATGGGATACAAGGAGAATAGAAGCATCAGGGAAGAGAGAGGTGAAGGTTTATAAACTAAAAGAGGAGGCAGTTAGGGTAAGATATAAACAGCTATTGGAGGATAGATGGGCTAATGAGAGCATAGGCAATGGGGTCGAAGAGGTATGGGGTAGGTTTAAAAATGTAGTGTTAGAGTGTTCAGCAGAAGTTTGTGGTTACAGGAAAGTGGGTGCAGGAGGGAAGAGGAGCGATTGGTGGAATGATGATGTAAAGAGAGTAGTAACGGAGAAAAAGTTAGCATATGAGAAGTTTTTACAAAGTAGAAGTGATGCAAGGAGGGAAGAGTATATGGAGAAAAAGAGAGAGGTTAAGAGAGTGGTGAAGCAATGTAAAAAGAGAGCAAATGAGAGAGTGGGTGAGATGTTATCAACAAATTTTATTGAAAATAAGAAAAAGTTTTGGAGTGAGATTAACAAGTTAAGAAAGCCTAGAGAACAAATTGATTTGTCAGTTAAAAATAGGAGAGGAGAGTTATTAAATGGAGAGTTAGAGGTATTGGGAAGATGGAAGGAATATTTTGAGGAATTGTTAAATGTTGATGAAGATAGGGAAGCTGTGATTTCGTGTATAGGGCAAGGAGGAATAACATCTTGTAGGAGTGAGGAAGAGCCAGTTGTGAGTGTGGGGGAAGTTCGTGAGGCAGTAGGTAAAATGAAAGGGGGTAAGGCAGCCAGGATTGATGGGATAAAGATAGAAATGTTAAAAGCAGGTGGGGATATAGTTTTGGAGTGGTTGGTGCAATTATTTAATAAATGTATGGAAGAGGGTAAGGTACCTAGGGATTGGCAGAGAGCATGCATAGTTCCTTTGTATAAAGGCAAAGGGGATAAAAGAGAGTGCAAAAATTATAGGGGGATAAGTCTGTTGAGTGTACCTGGTAAAGTGTATGGTAGAGTTATAATTGAAAGAATTAAGAGTAAGACGGAGAATAGGATAGCAGATGAACAAGGAGGCTTTAGGAAAGGTAGGGGGTGTGTGGACCAGGTGTTTACAGTGAAACATATAAGTGAACAGTATTTAGGTAAGGCTAAAGAGGTCTTTGTGGCATTTATGGATTTGGAAAAGGCGTATGACAGGGTGGATAGGGGGGCAATGTGGCAGATGTTGCAAGTGTATGGTGTAGGAGGTAGGTTACTGAAAGCAGTGAAGAGTTTTTACGAGGATAGTGAGGCTCAAGTTAGAGTATGTAGGAAAGAGGGAAATTTTTTCCCAGTAAAAGTAGGCCTTAGACAAGGATGTGTGATGTCACCGTGGTTGTTTAATATATTTATAGATGGGGTTGTAAGAGAAGTAAATGCGAGGGTCTTGGCAAGAGGCGTGGAGTTAAAAGATAAAGAATCACACACAAAGTGGGAGTTGTCACAGCTGCTCTTTGCTGATGACACTGTGCTCTTGGGAGATTCTGAAGAGAAGTTGCAGAGATTGGTGGATGAATTTGGTAGGGTGTGCAAAAGAAGAAAATTAAAGGTGAATACAGGAAAGAGTAAGGTTATGAGGATAACAAAAAGATTAGGTGATGAAAGATTGAATATCAGATTGGAGGGAGAGAGTATGGAGGAGGTGAACGTATTCAGATATTTGGGAGTGGACGTGTCAGCGGATGGGTCTATGAAAGATGAGGTGAATCATAGAATTGATGAGGGAAAAAGAGTGAGTGGAGCACTTAGGAGTCTGTGGAGACAAAGAACTTTGTCCTTGGAGGCAAAGAGGGGAATGTATGAGAGTATAGTTTTACCAACACTCTTATATGGGTGTGAAGCGTGGGTGATGAATGTTGCAGCGAGGAGAAGGCTGGAGGCAGTGGAGATGTCATGTCTGAGGGCAATGTGTGGTGTGAATATAATGCAGAGAATTCGTAGTTTGGAAGTTAGGAGGAGGTGCGGGATTACCAAAACTGTTGTCCAGAGGGCTGAGGAAGGGTTGTTGAGGTGGTTCGGACATGTAGAGAGAATGGAGCGAAACAGAATGACTTCAAGAGTGTATCAGTCTGTAGTGGAAGGAAGGCGGGGTAGGGGTCGGCCTAGGAAGGGTTGGAGGGAGGGGGTAAAGGAGGTTTTGTGTGCGAGGGGCTTGGACTTCCAGCAGGCATGCGTGAGCGTGTTTGATAGGAGTGAATGGAGACAAATGGTTTTTAATACTTGACGTGCTGTTGGAGTGTGAGCAAAGTAACATTTATGAAGGGATTCAGGGAAACCGGCAGGCCGGACTTGAGTCCTGGAGATGGGAAGTACAGTGCCTGCACTCTGAAGGAGGGGTGTTAATGTTGCAGTTTAAAAACTGTAGTGTAAAGCACCCTTCTGGCAAGACAGTGATGGAGTGAATGATGGTGAAAGTTTTTCTTTTTCGGGCCACCCTGCCTTGGTGGGAATCGGCCGGTGTGATAATAAAAAAAAAAAAAAAAAAAAAAAAAAAAAAAAAAAAAAAAAAAAAAAAAAAAAAAAAAATATACCTCAACGCACCACTCACCTTTTTTCCCCTCGTCAATTCTATGATTGACCTCATCCTTCATAAATCCATCCGCTGACATGTCAACTCCCACGTATCTGAAAAAATTCACTTCTTCCATACTCCTCCTCCCCAATTTGATATCCAATTTTTCTTTATCTAAATCATTTGATACCCTCATCACCTTACTCTTTTCTATGTTCACTTTCAACTTTCTACCTTTACACACACTCCCAAACTCATCCACTAACCTTTGCAATTTTTCTTTAGAATCTCCCATAAGCACAGTATCATCAGCAAAAAGTAACTGTGTCAATTACCATTTTATATTTGATTCCCCATAATTTAATCCCACCCCTCTCCCAAACACCCTAGCATTTACTTCTTTTATGACCCCATCTATAAATATATTGAACAACCATGGTGACATTACACATCCCTGTCTAAGACCTACTTTTACCGGGAAGTATTCTCCCTCTCTTCTACACACCCTAACCTGAGCCTCACTATCCTCATAAAAACTGTTTACAGCATTTTGTAACTTATCACCTATTCCATATACTTGCAACATCTGCCACATTGCTCCCCTATCCACTCTTATCATATGCCTTTTCTAAACCCATAAATGCAATAAAAACTTCCCTACCTTTATCTAAATACTGTTCACATATATGCTTCAATGTAAACACTTGATCTACACATCTGCTACCCACTCTGAAACCTCCTTGCTCATCCGCAATCCTACATTCTATCTTACCTCTAATTCTTTCAATAATAACCCTACCGTACACTTTTCCTGGTATACTCAGTAAACTTATTCCTCTATAATTTTTACAATCTCTTGTCCCCCTTCCCTTTATATAAAGGGACTATACATGCTCTCTGCCATTCCCTAGGTACCTTCCCCTCTTTCATACATTTATTAAACAAAAGTACCAACCACTCCAACACTATATCCCCCCCCCTGCTTTTAACATTTCTGTCATGATCCCATCAGTTCCAGCTGCTTTACCCCTTTTCATTCTACGTAATGCCTCACGTACCTCCCCCACACTTACATTCTGCTCTTCTTCACTCTTAAAAGATGGTATACCTCCCTGGCCAGTGCATGAAATTACCACCTCCCTACAAGTAACAATGGTTATAAATGACCATAATTTTTAAAGGGGTGGACCAGTAAGCCAGCGGAAGGCCTCGGTCAGATGACCAAAAGCTCCAAAGGCGGGTCATCATCTGACTAAGACCCGCGTCAGGAAACATTTGTCCTGTTTCCTGACAAACCTTACCTAACCTAACCTAACCGCCTCCCTTTCTTCCTCAACATTTAAAAGTTCCTTAAAATATTCTCGCCATCTACCTAATACCTCCCTCTCCCCATCTACTAACTCCCCTACTCTGTTTTTAACTGACAAATCCATACGTTCCCTAGGTTTTCTTAACTCACTCCAAAATTTTTTCTTATTTTCATTAAAATTTCTTGACAGTACCTCTCCCACTATCATCTGCTCTTCTTTTGCACTCTCTCACCACTCTCTTCACCTTTCTTTTAGTCTCCATATACTCTGCTCTTCTTATAACACTTCTACAACCATTAAAAAAAAAATTAACACTGAAGAAAGTCATGTCTGTAACTAAAAGTAATTACACACACAACCAGAGGAGATATGATCATGCCATACTTTGAAGACTTAAAGGTGGGGATGGGGAGACAGAGGGAGGAAACAGGAACAAGAGGTCACTGATGGAAGTCAAGATGCAGATTAAACCCAGAGATCTTAGGAAATATTTCTTTAGCCCTTTGAGGGGTCCAAGCTGTAGATCTACATCATAAGCTCAGCTCACTCAGATAAGCTGTGAGCAGTAAATTTGGGCATAGATATGAGAGAATGCATCTATGTGGTAAGCGTGCACCATATAAAAAATCCTGCAGAATGCAGTGCATAATGAGAAAATAATGCAACTTTTTTGGATTAAAGCACCGACTTTGTGGTGTATTTCCGTATGGTTTTTACTTTTGTATTCGCTGTTTCTTGGTTTCATTTGATAGAATGGAAGATATATTTCAGAAATGGAGATGATTTTGGTTGGTTTTAGTACTGAAAATAGCTTGAAATTGAGCTCAAAGTAGCAGAAATGTTTGATTTTGGCCGATGTTCAAGAGTGAACAAATGACATCACATGCCTAATACACGTCAACTGGTGGGTCTAATACAGTGGACCCCCGCATAACGATCACCTCCGAATGCGACCAATTATGTAAGTGTATTTATGTAAGTGCGTTTGTACGTGTATGTTTGGGGGTCTGAAATGGACTAATCTACTTCACAATATTCCTTATGGGAACAAATTCGGTCAGTACTGGCACCTGAACATACTTCTGGAGTGAAAAAATATCGTTAACCGGGGGTCCACTGTATATGTTCGCAAATGCACCGATATTACAGTGGACCCCCGACTTACAATATTAATTTATTCCAGAATTTGTTCCCATAAGGAATTTTGTAAATTAATTCATTCCAGAATTTGTTCCCATGAGAAATATTGTAAATTAGACGAGTCCGTTTCAGACCCCCAAAAATACATGTACAAAAGCACTTACAAAAATACTGTACACTTACATAATTGTTCGAGTTGGGAGCTGATCGTAAGGCGGGGGCCTACTGTATTTATACAATTACGTATTATAATACTGCATAATAGTAAATCTATTTTTTGGCGTGAATAAAAATTCATGTAAATAGAAAATCAAAATGAAATTCATCTATAAAGCCTGGAAATGTAACTAATAAACAGAGGAAATGTTATTTTAGTGCCAGGAATTCCTGCATTTTTTTAATTCTAGACCCTATTTTGAAAATTGGAATATTTTGAACTGTGTGAAATTGGCCAAATTACCATTTTCTGATCACTTTATTGGGTAGTTAAAATAGTTGATTGGGCAGTTTCTTGTGCTCAATTGATAAAATGAAAGTAATACTAGCAAAATAGCTAAGAATTTGAAGACTAGAATAATGTAATTGGCCTAAAATAGGAGTCAAAGTGGGCAAAATCGTCGATGTGTAAATATTGCTGAAGAAGTAAGATTTGTGATAGTGTAATTTCGTCAGTTTTCCATCAAATTTCGTACTTTTTGTTTTATTACCTTCAGAAAAAGTTTCTCTACCAATTTGTAAGGATTTTTTTTTTTTTTTTTTTTTGAAAATTCTTGGACCCTCAAAGAGTGAAGCTTAGGGTGGACAAACTAATGATTGTAATGCACTGGTAATAGAGGTAAACTCCATGCACAGCATTAATAAGTACACCTACCATCTGACTTACGACCTGCTCAACATACGTCCACTCGACTTGCGACCGTGCATCTGGCAGCTGGGTTGGGCCGGCTGATGCACACCACTGTACAATATTTGACAATACTCGCGGCGGCAATGCGTCATGCAGGCAGCATCAGTTTGAGTAACCCTGTCCTATCAGCAGCATCATACTGTATTAACTGTACTAACTGGACAGTAAATTTCACCATGGCCCCTAAGATGAAGT